>NC_084510.1:30246648-30346648 GCF_024500385.1 Phyllopteryx taeniolatus
GATAGCGTCTTTGGTTTTGTTTGGAAAATGTGACGCTTTTCCTGGAATTTCTTTCCACGACAAGTATTCCTGAAAATATATGATGAAAAACGGTCGAATTCATGCATTTTCTGGGGGAAAAAAAATATATATATTTTTTTTTTGAAAGAGTCAGTTTTTTAGAAGTCTGATTTTTCTTTTTTTTTTTAAAGTTTTTCTTGAACAAATGGGACTTTTTTTCGAGTTTTCTTGGATACATTTGGATTTAAACCCAATAAAAAATGGTTTTAAAAAAAAAAAACCTACATTTTGAGAAGGTTGTAATTTTCATTTTTAGTTTGCAAGAAAAAAAAATTGCAAAATGTTTTTTTTAAGGCAGAAATTAAAAACATTAATTTCTCAAAACTTAAAATATTTTTCTTGAAAAACTGACTTTCAAAAATGTTACTTTTGGGAAATTGTTATAAATAAATAAAACTTTTCTATCAGAATAAATTGTTCTTTAGCAAATATGAGGTTTTTCTTAAAAAAAAGACCTTAAAATTAATTTTGGGGAAAAAGAAAAAAATCTAAAAACCATTTTTTTTAGAGTGCTTATATTTTGCTGGAAAAAAGCATGACCTTTTTCTCAAAATCAAGGTTTTATTTGGAAAATATGTTTTCATGGGAAAAAAAAAGTTTTCTTGAAAAATTAGATTTTATAGATGTATTTTTAAAAAGAAAAAATAGGTACATTCCAAGAAAAATATCTCTATATGTTCAGTTTTTTGAGATGTATTTTCAAGGGAATTTTTTTTATATTAAAAATAGAAAAATAGAGAGACTTTTTTTTCCAAGTAAAAGTCAGTAACTTGTTACTTGCTTGCAGCTTAAGACTCGAGACTTATTTGCGAACCCGATGTGGCGCTCCCCGTCCTCTCCCGGTCAGGTCCGCATGGAGAACGTGACGGTCCTGGGCGAGGACGTGCTGGTCAACGACGAGCTCTACCTGAACGGCGCCAACGTCCTGCCGCACAAGTCCATCAGCGAGTCGGTTCCGGAACCGCGTATCATCATGTAGACCCTAAAACCCCACCGGCTTCTTCTGTGAACTCCACTAAACGGCCAAACTGTCCCAGAGAGTCCAAAGTCTTTGGAGGAAAGACCACCCAAACCTTTTGGGGGGTGACGGGAGGGAGACTTAAGCTCTGCTTGACTGCACCTTCAATGATTGACCAAGGCTGATGTCATGTGATGGAGGTGGCAGGAAGGAGCTGCATGAGGACCACACTTCATCTCCACTGAGCAATGCTCAAATTGGCCACTGGAGGGCAGCAGAGTAACCGCTACACCGGAACCTCCGAAGACCAACGCAGTCATCTCCCATTTGTTCAACTTTCACAGAAATGATTTGCTCTGTGGGTAACATTTGAACATACAAGTGTAAACAGGAAGTCACCCGCTGTTAATAGTAAAACACTCGCCCTTAACTGTGATAACAAGCGAGGAAGCGTACGCACGAACGGTGACGCTGAAGTCTTCATGTTTCCATGTCATAACTTCCCGTGTGTCTTCGCCGCTGCTTCGATGGCACATAAGGAAGGCTCGGTACAAACGTCAGGACTTTTCAAATCTTAAAAGGTTGTTATTTATCTGTGACAGACCCCACACATGACGAAAAAAATCTGGCATTGAACACTTTCGGTCGTGTCGTGTGCTCCGATAATCTCAACAAACTACAACGCCGCACACATCAAGATTCTGCTGCCCTGCCGATGTGGAAATATCGCGTGATCACACGTGATCTCACAAAACGCACACACACAGACTTTCTGTTGTAAATATTGACCACGTCGCTTATTTCAGATTGTCAGCCCCGACCTGTTTTGGACCCTAAAATCGGGACGACTCCGCTCTTAACACACGTCAGACCGAAGTGCAATCATGCGGGCTCATCGTATGAGATTGTCTGGCGTTTGACGTGCTTGGCCGATTGTCTGTGCGTGCACCGGACGGTACTTCGCGTACGGTCTCGGGTGACTGCGTTGACGACGGCACGTGACTTCCTGGCGTCTGCACTGCGGTAACTTCCCGTGTGTCGTCTTCATCGCTGCTTTGACATCGCCTGGCTTCCTGCGTATCTTCTTCACCGCCCCTGTGGTTTCACCTAACTTCCCGTGTGTCTTCCTTTTTCCCTCACCTTCTTCTTATCAAAGGCTCACAGAGCCTGAAATCAAAGATCCAGATCCGGTTCAGACACCGAAACTGAGTGACAGACTTGGACGCTGGTCGATCAACTTACTGACTTCGTTTATGTCCTGTGTCGTCGTCTTCTCGTTGCTGAATTTTCTTTTGGAATAAGTGTCGCAAATACAAATCCCTAAAGAAACACCTGCTTAGTTAATCCTTTGTTGCTCACTGAACTGAGGTCTTGTGTGACATCATGCTGGTTTTAATGCTCCCGGAAACTTGGGAATTCCTTGACTTTGATTGTTGGACTTTACAGTTTGCACTGTAGTAGGGTTCTGTGAAGAACAAAGTACTAATTAGCATAGTCGATCGTGTCAATTAATCACTGTTAATTACACATTCGGCATGCTAAAACTGTCGATTGAAGTTGTACAGTCACAATTTAAAAAAAATAAATCAATAAACAATTGAAGCTATTTTAAATGTGACCTGAAGGTGGTGCTAGAGTTAAAGGAGCCTTTTTTTTTTCTGTCGATATAATTTGCAGGAAGGAAATTTTACGTTGTTTCCCTTTCTAAACATTGATGAAATGTGATCCAATCAACACGCGATATGATTTGTGAGGTCATATTGGCTGCTCGTTCTGCACTCAAAAAATCAAAAAATCAAATGTACTCGAAGAAGCATACTTTCCCATTTGGTGTATTATGTTCGTAAGAGTTGATGAATGTGATGCGGAGGTTGCGCAGAGATTAAATGCGTATCAAACCTTTTCAATTGAATGAACGAGAATATAAAATTATGTGGGCCATTTATTCATTAAAATGTAGAAAAATATTTAAATGTTGAATATTGAGCCCATGAATCGTTTGCCTGATTTCAAAATGTAATGACTTTAAATTCTGATTCATTTCTTAAAATTTTTATTTTGCTTTACTGTTCTCTGCATAAAAAGGCAATCATATGCTGTGAGTCTTTAAATTTAAAATTAGGCAATGCCATTAGAAATAAGCATTAAATAAGTGTCATTAATTCAACAAAAATACCATTTAATGGTTAAAAGATAAAGAAATCAACATTTAAAATTCTATTAACTAAAACTGTCATTACATACAAAATATTATTTAATATTCTGAAATAATGCACAATGTATTATTTCAAATGATCTATTGAACTGGCTCTAATTATTTACACTTTTTTTGGAAGAAAAAAAAAAAAATCCTCCATACTTGGTCGTCACGTTGTTGCCTTGACTAAACCTTAACAGGAAGTGACATCATCAGTCAGAGCCCCCACCCCAGTTGTCATGAAGTATTATTGCGTGTCTTAACTTTTGCGTGCACTGTTTGGTCTTTTTCCTCTGCCAGCGTGTGTGTGTGTGTGTGTGTGTGTGTGTACGCGAGTGTATGTTTGTGTGCATCCATGTGTGTGTGTTTGTGTGCACGTGTGTTCCTGCATATACGCGCGTGTGCGTCTTTGCTGCAGCGTGTGGTCAACCACAGCACATGCACATCATATTATTGGTCGGAGCTGTTTGCGCTGAGCAAATCATTCCACTAAGTCTCCCAGTGTTCTCTTTTAGGATGCATCCCACTTTTTTTTTTGCGCTTACTTGCCTCTATTGATATGCGCCACAATTGTATTGTTAACGTATGTTTGTCTTCAGAAGTGCACCGATTGAGTGGGCGGCACCAACTTCCCGGATAGCGGAGGTGTACCTAATGTTGCGGCCGACGTAGCTCGTGAGGTCACCCAAACGGAGAGAAGGTGAGTCGACGCAACGCAACGCGTCGCTGTAACCTCCGCCGAGGAGGAGGAGGACTCGCCAACGTTTCCATTGGTGAGCTGTTTTCGTCCCCCCCCCCCACACACACACACACGCACCCAGGTTTCCTCTTATTGGCTGGCCGGGCGCCAGCCGTCTTTCTGCGGGGAGCGACGGTTTGCGAGCCCAGCGCGCATTGTGAGTCGCTAGGAAACGCATTCCTGTAGCGCCAGGCGGGCTGGAACACAGGAGGTGAGGAGAGACCTGCCCACTCGCTTTCAGAGGAGGAGAGGGAGAACGGAGGGGGGAAGCGAGGGCGACGGCGGGCGGGGTGGACAGGAAGCGGGCCTGACGAGCCAGGAATTTCAAGTCTCAGTGCGGGTCAGGAGACCAGACGAGACGCCAGCATGGATGCGGCCGAGAAGGTAGGACCAAACTTTTTTTTTTTTTTTTTTTAAACAATGGAATAAAAGTTGAAAAATATTCACACCGTCAGTCAAGGAAACCAGCACGAGGCAACTGTACATGAAGGGACCAAAATAGAAGTTGTTTTATGCATTATATATATATATATATATATATAATTTTTTAATTAGTCGGCCGATTAATCGGTTATCGGAATTTTATTCTGCCAAATATCAGAATCAGCATGGCTTCAAAAAAAAACATCTTAGTTATGCGCTAGTATTTGATTCGTGACAATTTCCAAGGACTTTTCCAGTCTCTCTGTTGCAACCTGCTCACGACATCCGCCGAATTTGGTGTCACACCCGGAGACTGGAAGAGTCACAGAAAGGCAATACATTGGACGTCCCTGGGAATGTTCATATTCAGCTCCTTGGTAGAGAACAGCAAGTTGTGCAAAAAGTACTGGACGCACATCGCGCATATGCCAGAAACCGCCGCTGCAGTACAACACATGCATTCGAAGGTTCACACGAGGTCAAATTGAGATGACCCGTGAAGGTCAAAGTGCATTTCCTGCAGGTTCCTGCCTTCAACCCCAATATCCTGAACCTTTTGTGAGCAGTGTATAATAAAGAGGTAATAAATATAATGCAGATGTGAATGTGAACAGCACCAAGAATAGTCAGCAGCATTGTACTCTATATAGTTCATAAGAAAAAAAAAAAAAAAAGCATCCTATTTGAGAACCAAATAAACAGCAGCAATATACTAACTTACCAGCATCGGAGGGACGAGTGCACGCCAATGGTGACGTTCATCCGTGATCACCTGATGGATCACCGGCACCTGCCAGGGGCTTAAACTGCCCCCAACACCGCCTTGTATCCAAGACACCCGCAATAACGCACATGCACACAGTCAGGCTTGTTGGGTGGTGGGGGGAGGGGGGGATACGTAACGATGACAAATTTAGCCTCAACTGAGCCAGATGTGCTTTTCATACTTTTATAGCGCCACAAATATGAAGTGACACTTTGAACGGAGCCCAGGTCCTCGCCCGCTGCCAAAAAAATGAACCAGAAACGGCTGATGTCGTCATTCGCTGGGCCACGCCCCCTCCAAAGGCACACGTCCAGCACATGAACGCAACCCGTACCGACAGTCATCACGCTTCATAATACCAGTATTCCATTATGCTTAATTGTCAACTTTAAAGTTTTCAATGTATTTGTCTTCGTCAAACATCGAGGGCAATTTTGAGTCCTCAACGGGACTTCGAGCTCTCGACAGACTTGTTTTCGGAAGCATGAAAGGCAATTTAGGGTCTTCAATGAACGTGTACTTGTTTTCACAAAGGTCAAAAGACATTCCGATGGCCCTAACATACTTGTTTTGGGAAACTTCTCGCATTTTCTGGTGTTCGATGGAGCAAACGTCGTGACCTTCAGCTTCTCATCTCATTAGCATTTCCTGCTCGTTTCCGCCACATAGTCCGCGTGTTTGGAATGACGGGGCCGAGCCAAACTCTTCTTATCGCGCTTTCTAAATTTAGATGCCGTCCCCCCCCCCCCCCCCCCGGGTTGGCTGCCGATCCTCCCGATTTTTCAGCAGCTTGAAATAACTCCATTGGGGAGGAAAATACAATCGGAAGCCTTCGACATACCTGGTCGTACTTGTTTTCGTAAACATCGAAGCCACTTCGGCGAACCAAAAACCGAAGACAATTGAAGTTCTACTGACCTAACGTACTTGTGTTCGTAGATGTCAAAGACAAGTTTGAACCAAATTGAATTTTGAGCCTTCACTTAATGTGTACTTGTTTTTTTTTAAACATCGAAAACAATTTGGAGTTGTCAATGAATGTTCACGTTTTTACGATGTCAAGTCTTCCCAAGGACCTGACGTGAATGTTTTCGTAAACATCCAAAGAAAAAGAATGATCCTACAACAGACGTTCAACGTATTTGTTTTTTGTCGATATCAAAGACAATTGCAAGTTTTCCGAAGAACTGACGTGAATGTTTTTGTCAATATCAAAGACAATTTTGAGAACACGTAGGAGTTAGCGTAGCGGTCAGGTCGCCGTCTTCTGGTAACAGAATTTCAAGTAACACGAGTGGCGTCGGTGCCCTTAAAATGCCACACGGCCAAAACACGACAAAAGCTTTTAGCGCGTTTACGTGCTTCTGTTCCTATTCCTGAATCAACATGACACTTCGCCCTGAGCCCTGACCTAAAGCCCGCCCGGCTCCCCTGGGATGAACCCGAGTGCCGGTCTTGCGTCAGAACGGACGCCTTGGTAATACCCGCTGACAGGCAAACGGCAACTACAGCCAGAAGATTTAAATCCACCAAAGTCGGGCTCGGGTCGACCGTATGCGGCCGCCAGCTCGTTTTTTTTGTTGTTGTGGTTGTTGTTTTTTTTTGTTTTTTTTTTATTGACCTGCAACATATTCTCCAAGTAAAATCAAACCGTCAACTCTCCCTGCCCTTGTGACTTGGATACGAAGACGTTTCCAGTTCAACTGAAATATCAAAGGCTATTTTTGTTCGAGTAAAACAAACGTCAAATCACAGCCTCGAGAACTCCCGCCTAGCAACAAGTGACAGCGCAAACATCGGCTTTGACCAGCAATTCAAGTCATTCCGTCCATCTGACTATCTAATAAATCCTACTAATTCCTTGCTGCTGTTTTGTTAGGCGACATCGTTCAAGTAGGCTCGTTAAAATCAATCCGAATTGAGCGCCACGAGTAATTTATTGTTTGTTTTGTTTTTTGTCCCGTCCCCCCGTCCCCCAGATGTCAGCAGAGGCGAGTGCATCGGATCCAGCCGTGTGTCTCATTTGTCAGGACGGCTGCCCGGGTTTGCAGCCGCATTCTTGGAGGTGACGTCACGTTTTAGCCAAGGGGGGATACGTTCGTCCACAATATAGAGGAACCGAATACAAACATTCTTGAAAATACTTGCATACATACAAATAGAGAATTAAATGAAATGAACAAGATGGAAGTTGCCAGTGACCGTAATCCCGGCGTCGGCATTGCTTTTAGGAAAGCGTGCGTGGCGTGCGGCTGCAGCACGGCGGACCACGCGCCCGGTAGCCACGCCGATGACGACCGGCGAATGGGACGCCTGCTGGCCGACTCGCCCTGCGCCCACCTGACGGCCAAGGTGAAAGGGGGCGGCGGCCTCCGCCTGTACAAGAGGAACCGCATGATCGTGACCAATCCGGTGGTGTCGCGCAAGGACCCCACCTTCAGCACCACCACCTACGACTGGGCGCCCGCCGGCCTCAACCAGAAGCTGGTGAGGTCCTACGCGAACCTGACGTGTACGCTTTCGTCGACGACGACAATTTCAAGTCTTCAATGGGCCTGACATCCCTTTTTTTCGCAAGAAAAAAAGACAATTTAGAGTTTTAAACCAAACTAACATGTTTTTTTTTTTTTTTTTTTTTTTTTTCATAAACATCCAAGACAGTGTTTGCTTTTCATGGACCTAACATACATATTTTTGTAAACATCAAAGACCATTTTGAGTTGTTGACGTTGTTTTTTTTTTTTTTTTAACACTAAAGACAATTTAGTCAACAACAAACCAAACTCGCGTGTCCGCTTTTTCCACAAACATCAAATACAATTTTGGTTATGGACGAAAAAAGACAATTTTAGAGTCATTCACGCTCCAAAACGTTTTTTTTTTTTTTTTTTTTTTGTAAATATCAATTTCGAGTCAGTAGAAAGTAGAAAGAAAACGTGCAGCCTTCAGGGAACCTAATGTACATGTTTCCAAAAACATCACAGACAATTTCAAGTGAACAAGCCTCAGCTCCCAGTGTGAGCTTAATGCGGCAACTTCGAAGCGGGGCGGGGGTGGCGGGGGGGGGGGGGGGGGCACGAATGGACCAGCACCCTCCCTGTTCGACTGTCTGCTTCCCATTAAAAAGCCTCACGTCTGTTTCGGGTTTCACAGCCTGCGATCGCGATGGCGGGCGTGATTGTCGGAGAACGAGGGCGGGGTTCGGGTTTGAGGTGGTGTGGGGCCAGAATCATTGCGGTGTAACATGTCGAGTCAAATGTGTTACTCATTGAGAGAGCGAGCGAGAGAGGGAGAAAACAAGCATTCCAAGCTCAACTTTAGACTATTAGTCACGACTCCGCTGCTGTCATCCGATAACCTCATAGACCACAAAGGGAGTCACACTGTGGGCGAATCACCAAATGGGGGATTCAAAAAAAAAAAAGCTATAGCTACATGGAAATATTACCGTTTGTAATATCGACAATGCACTCTTACCGTGAGTCTTACGAGGCAAGTGTTTTGGCGATACAGAATATTTCATAGGGCGGAGTCAAGTTTGAAATAAGTGGACCTGCGACGGATCCCTGTGGAACCTCAAGTTGTGGCTGCCAAATGACGTCAAATCTGTCTTGACGCAAATCCATTCGGGGGGGCGGAGCATTTGGCCACGTTCAGCATTCAAAAGGAAAAAATATACAAAATGAAGGGAATCAAGTCTTTTGTCGTACAAAGACTGACCTGAAAAATACAAAAAAGAAGCAAGAATATTTGTAGACGCAGCAGCTAGGCTAACTGTTAGCTTATCTGGTAACTACATTGTCATTTTTATGAATTCTCAAACACGTAAGAATCACAGAGTTGGTGCATTGTTTACATTTTTCCGCAGACCACACACAAGGATTTGCGATTTGTAAATATTGAACAGGTTTAACACTTACGATTGTCAGCCCACAGCCCTTTTCTGAGCATACCAGGGAGACCAATCTTTGCTGATGATGATCATCTGCTTTCCCCAATTCCCAGGCCAAGCAGTACATGGAGCTGATCCCAGAGAGTCAGCGTCCCGTCTCCGGGACCGGGGGGGCAGTGCTGCGTCGCAGGCGCCTCCTCGGCCAGCTCCCCGCCCACGACCAGGACCCCATGGCGTGTCAGAGCCTGGCCAACGATGACGAGGTGAGGCGGCCAGTTAGCGCGCGTGCTAATTGTTCGCCTACCTGGTTGAATCTGCTTCTTTGAAATGTTGAAACGGTGACTACCGGCGTCACCCCTTTCTCGCGGCTTTTCTTCGTCCTTGGGGTGAAGCCGCTTTTTGTTTGAGGCTGTTATCGGCTTTGAAATGCAGCGGGATGTTACGTTTGGAGAAAACCCTCCTGCGTTTCGAACTCGTAGCCATTTCCCGTCGCAGGTTTCCGCCATGCTGCTGTTTGTGAAGCGCTACAAAATGGAGGCGCTGGGCGTGGGCGAGGTGGCGCTGCCTGGCGACGGCGAGGCCCTGAGGGAGGCGGCCGATCAGAGGGAAGCCAGGGAGCAAAACCACGGCGACAAGGAGGCCGCGGACCGCCACCCGGATCGCGACGCCGTCGCCCCTGAAGAGTCCACCAATGGCACAGAGAACAACACTCGATACGTAAGATGCTCGATCCGTCGGCTTTTATTGGTTAAAAGCGCTGCCTCAAGATGGCGCTTTATTGTGTTTCAGCGCTGCTCAGGTTGCGGCGGCGACGTCGCGGCTGAGAGCCCGGCGGTTTTTGCCGAGCGCGCCGGTTACCGAGCCGCCCTGTGGCATCCCGCCTGCTTCGCGTGCGCCGAGTGCGGCCAGGGATTGGCCGACCTGGTCTACTTCTGGTCCAATCGGAGGCTCCTGTGCGGACGACATTATTGCCAGAGCGTCAGGCCGCGCTGCGCCGGCTGCGACGAGGTGAGGGAGGAGAAGGCGCCAGGTCGTCACACGTGTCGGGAGTCGGTCTCGAGTCTTCGGTTTCGAGTGACCGCGGCAAAAATCGAACAAATCGAGTCGAGTTCCCGTGAAATTGCAATCACGTTATAAAATTGCAATCACTCGGGTTAAGCAAGTCATAAGTTGTACAATCTTGCTCAGTCGCAACAAATCCATTAACATCTGTTATTCATTCCATGTTTTGGTGAATTCATCCATTTTATTTCTAATAATTATCTTTATGATTTAAGTAATTTATTTATTTATTAGTCTTTCTATTTTTCATGAATTAAATTTGTTTGCATTGCTTTATTTTATTTGAATGCATTTTTCAAAAATATATTATTTATTTAGTTATATTGTATAATTTCTATTGTATTGTTGGTTAAATTTAAATAAAAAAATGTAACAATTTAACCATTTATTTATCACGTTAAGTTACGTTTCATTTTTGATCTCAAATGAATTATAATTAAATGATGTATTATATCGATTCATTTAATTTTGTAGGAATTTATTTCATTCCATTAGTTCATTGATTTATTACATTTTAATTATTTTTATTTGAAGTCATTATTTAAACGCATATTTGTTTTCTAGTGCATTTTGTTATTGATTTTATTTTAAAATGTATCTTTATGTTTTTACCTGTATTGTCTGAATCTGTTTTATTTTTTCTTGAACTTTTTTTTTGGGTATTTTGTAATTGTGTGTATTTATTTATTTTTTTGTCCTTCCTCCAGTTGATCTTCGGCGAGTCTTTCCGCACGGCGCAAGACGGCCGCACGTGGCATCGTCGTCATTACTGCTGCTGGCGGTGCGGGCAAAGCCTGGATACGCCCTGCCGCCATTGACACGCGCGCACACACAAAGTACAGTAACAACAAAATGTGTTTTTTTTTGGTTTTTTTTTTTTTTCCTTTCTGGAACTGATTAATGGCATTTTCTATTCACTTCAATGGGGAAAATTGAGAAGTCAAGGTAGCAGTGTCTCCAATTCAAGCATGTCGCTCCGCACGAGTGGAGTCTTGAAAGTGTCCTCGAGCGTCGTTTGGAGCTCTCAACGGGACTTTTATGTCGGAGCCGACGCCGCCTCGAGACGCGTTTGGCTGATTTATCGGCTCGTAAATGGCTGACGTGATCCGGATGCGAGCCAACACCAGCGTGCGCACATGTTGGAATGAGCTCATATTTGACATTAAAGCTTTTCGGAATTGCATTAGGAGTATTCTACTTTAAACGATGTCAAAATGGCAAATTTCCTGAAATCGTGGCTGGCAGCAACACATCTGTAACGCTGAGTTTACAAACTTTTAAGATTAAAATGTTTTATTGGATTCTATTAGTTGTTTTTTTTTGTTTTTTTTTATCCATTTTTGTTTTTATTCAATTTTAATCAATTCAAATGCAGCTATTCTAGTACATCAAAACCACTCCAGAGCAAGATCAGTAACAAGTTTTAAAATTCTTTTTTTTTTAAACTTATTGAAAAGAAAATAGATACAAATAAAATAATTATTCTGTACAGTTATTTTAATTAATTAGTATTTTTTTTTTACTTAAATGTACATACAAATAAAACAACTTTCAGAACAAAAATTTAATTAATTAACAATACATAACTAGAACAACTCTGGAGCAAATTTAACTGGAACTTTTAACATAAAAAAAATATTCATTTAGTTAATTAAAATAAATATAGAAAATAAAAAACTTCACAATAAAAACTAGCAAAAAGGTTAACTGAAAAGATTCAATTGAATAATACAATAAAAATCAACCGTGACAAGTCCATAATACAATGTGGAATGTATTGCCCTTAATTTTCATCATAATCCACATTTTACTTTAATATGTATTATTTTGTTTCTGTATCTTTATGTATTAGTAGTATTAAAAATACGTCATGGCAAAATGCCTGGTCTTTCTGCAGTTGAGTAAACACGGCGTTCCTTTGAACTGACGTCACCAGCCTCAAGAAACCACTTTTCAAGGATATTTTTATGAGACGTTTACTTGCATTTTCACGCACTGGGATCAGGGAATGTTCGCCCATGAATGTTCTGCTCAGTTCGTTGATGATGATGATGGCGCCCTCCCGTGGACTCTGCCGTTCATTTCACACGCCCTATGGCCACCCCCATCATCTCTTTCCCATAGTCAGTGAACGCAGCACGACCCTTCTTTTATACACTGGAGGGTGAAAAAGGGACTTCATTAGATGATGTACATCGATTACACATGATTCAAATGTGCTAAACTGGCGTACATTTCCCCTCTCGAAAACAATACAATATGTTAGTTTTAATCATGTGTACATGCTCGAATTAAGGCCGTTCAAACGAATTATCTCCCATAGTCAGTAGACTAAGCAACTCACTTGAACGCGGTGTACACTTTCCCCCGTAGCCTGTGAATGCAGCACGCCTTTTCGAGTTATGCTCGATTTATAGGAGTCTTGTCACCGTATATTCCAACAGTCGACGAACGCGGCACGGTTTGTACTTCAAGTGTTAATGCGCACGTATTTACCATAGTCAGTGAACTCAGCTTGACCCCGGCACACGTTCACCGTTGTCTAATACGCTTAATGCTGATTAGATGTCGTCGGAAATGTTTCCTGTAGCCATTGAACTCAGCACGGTTCACATATGTCCAGTCACTTTCATCTCCAATTTTTCTAGGAGTCAGTGAACTCGGCACGCCTCGTCTATCACACGTCACACTGAAAGTGGCGATTAGGCGCAATCTCTAGTTTTTCCAGCATTCCGTGAACTCGGCGCGGTTTGGAAAGGGTTAATGCTCAAGTATTTCCCACTGAATTTATTTCGCATCCAATTTTTTACAAAAGTCGTTGAACTCAGCAACTCACCTGACCCTGGCACTGTCATTTTCCAACATTGCCATGGTCTGTGAACGCAGCACACCTCTTCCATTGCACTTGCTTCTGATGACAAGGTGATTTGCAAATGTCAGTGAACTCACCACCCCTGGTCTGTTATTCTTGTCCAAGAAGCGTTGATTAAAAGTTGTCTAATTTTCTAACAGTCAGTGAACTCAGCATGGTTGTACTTGTGCCGCTACATGTCCTGTAGTCTATGAACGCAGCACGGTGTGTCCATTGTACTAAAGGTCTATTTAAGTTTGTGTTTCCAGTATTTCTTGGAAGTCAGTGAAGGCAACACAGGCTGTCCATTTTACGTGCCCTTCAAATGTCGGCCAAAGTTTGCCTCCCCGACACTTCCCGTAGTCGGTGAACGCAACACGGCTAGTGCTGACGAATGTACAGTGGCTCGCGTCTCCAGTGTCTCTCGTAGCCACTGAATGCAGCACGGCTATTCCATTTGTTCTAAATGCCGACAATGGTTTTTCGTCTACAGCAAATACAGTAGTGAGCGAACGCAGCATGACGTGTCTGTTTTATTACATGCAGATGACCGATTGCTTCTCCACTATTTTTGTAGTCAGTGAATGCAACATAAGCTGTCTCTTCTACTATGCCGGCAAAATGAATCATTTCGCATAGTCTTCATTGTTCAACATTTCCTGCCCTCAGTGAATGCAGCACGGCTTTTCCATCATACTTGTACTGAGGAGCAATTACGTCTCTGAAATTTCCCGTAGCCGGGGAAAGCATCACGACCAGTCTATCTTCTACTTGCCTTTTTGATGCCGTCACCAACATTTCGTGTTGTCAGTGAACGCAGCGCGCTGAGTCTATTGTACTAAACGCTGATGAAAAGCTTGCGTCCCCTACAGTTCTTCTAGTCATCGAAGGCAACACAGCTAGTCGATCGTCACGAACGCTGCAATGAGATTGCGTCTCTCGTTTTTCTTGGAGTCTGTGATCGCAACACGGCGCGTCCATTGCCCTTGAAATTGCGTCTGCTGCTCCAGTTCTCGTCGGCACTGGACGCAGCGCGGCTTGTGCATTGTACTGGCCCTTTAAGTGCACATGAAAGGCGCTTGAGTCATTTGGGAGGAAGAGGAGGAGGAAGAGGCGGCGAGGTAGCGGACCAAATGGTTTGACATTCGCCAGGTAAGCGACTTGCGTCACCTTGAGCTCATTAGCCTAAAACACGAGCTGCTTCGCGCGATATTTGACTCACTTGTTCCACTTGTGCAATGTTTACAGTGTCTTTTCTTTTCTCCAAAGTTGCTACTGATGTGTATTTAGTTACTAAGTAAATAAGTCTTTTCCGAATCATTTCCAATGAGCTGGTGCAAGGTTCATGTTCACGTTCCGGACCATTTTTTATTTTTAATTTTTTTATTTTTGCACGAGTTGTACGCAGCTGATGACGTCACCACGCCGTCGCACCTGGCAGCAAACGTTCATTGAGGCCCAGGGCCACCTACATGGGGTCAAAGTATCAAGGAGAACATTAACCAACTCAAAACACATTTACACACACACACACAAAAGGAAAATGGGAAATTTTGTAAGATTAAAAACACGTTTACGTAACACATAAAAGCAACATCAAGTCGTACGAAAAAGGGCAGCAAAACGTTTGGGGCCATCCACGGCTTGCGTTTTCGTGGACTCCTCAGTAGCAAATGTAATAACAGTGTAGTAGACAGGTGGTGGATGTTAAATGATAAAGATTTTCGAGTTTTCGTTCACAAATGCGGGTTGAGTAAGGCGTTACAGGTGAATGATTTGGCGCTTTCAAAACGCTTTATTGAGGAAATGGTGACAAAATCAAGACGCAACAAGAACATTTCAACACGAACTGCGCGGCCACAAGTCACGGCGGCTCACTCGACACGCAGACCTGCTAACGGGTGAACCGTTAGCGCTGCGATCTGGCCAGGCCCCGCCTTGTAAAGCCACGCACATTCAAAGTTACGGATATTCAAGTACAGTATACAACATGAGGATGTGGTGGGGGGGGGGGGGGGAATAAAACCTGTGCCTCACATGCATACTTTCGATTGGTATTATGCATACGGCTTCCAAATCTACATAAACAATGACATAAATATATGGTTGCTACTTAATTGATTTTCAGGTTCAGGAACGTAATGGAGGGACTACTGTACGTCCCACTGGGGGACAGAAAACAAAAAGGTTTTCCACTTTTAACCCCTTTCTACTTTTACTCCCGATGAAAGCACGGCAATGGAGGAGAGCGTCACCGTGACGACGGTGCTCGTCGGGACCGTCCTGGTGCTTCCCGTCTCGGCTTTGTTCGCCAGCGTGTGGCTGTGGCCCGGTATGATCATCCGGGCTTATAACTGGTGAGCACGTGAATGGCTGAAGTTACTTAAGTTGCATTTTGAGGACAAAAAAAAAATAAAATGCTCAATGAGTCGCGGTTAATTACAGACCTTTTTTCACACTTCACGCTGTCACAAAGGAGGCTCTTATTTGAAAGGGCGCCTTATGTCCCCCTGTCAAGTGGACTTGGTCTCACACACACGCAACAGTGTGTGTTTGCCAAGGCACTGTCACGTAACGTCCCGGCGGCATGAGCGCGGTGTTGTTGATTTAATGAACAACCACAGCGATGGAGTAATGCTACGCTAGCGTCCATTTTAAAATAAATGCAGTCGTACCTTGACTTACAAGTGCCCCAACGTACAGGTTTTTGGAGTTACTAGCAGTCGCTTGGTCAAGTTTGATTATTATTATTTTTTCCTCAAGTGTAGTGAAAAAAAAAATACAAGTCGCGCGATGCCCCTGTACGTGGGCAAGGAGAGCCGCGGTCGAATGTGGGGGCGGCACAGCTCTGGTCGAGTTTGTCTAGCGGCTTCCGGAAAGAAGCTGTTCCTCAGCATGGTGGTCCTGCACCGGATGCTCTGTAGCCTCCTGCCCGAGGGCAGCGGATGAGATAGGGGTTGAGCGGGATGGATTGAGATGGCACAAAACCATGTGAATGGGTGAGTTTTTCAGCAAATAGCCGGGGATAGTCTCCACCCAAAAACAACCCCAACAACAGAGGTTAATGCATAAATAGTCAACCGCGAATCTGCCGTGGATTAGTGGAACTGATTATCTGGTGTGCATCCGCAGGTTCCTGCGTCTCAAATTGGGTCTGGTGGTCCGCTACTCGTACAGCGGCGGCTATCGTTTCTGCTATTTCAGCCGCGGGACGCCAGGGGGCGCTATGCCGTCCTTACTGCTCCTGCACGGTTTCTCCGCCTCCAAAGACATGTGGTTGCCCTTCGTCAAGGTAATGCACACACCAATGGCCCCCTTTGTGTCCACCCTGCTTGCTTGTTTATTTATTTTTAAAAATTAATTTGTTTTTATATTTTATTTGAGCTTTCTTAATGCAAATGTAAGGAAACGTCCCAAGGCTGTAAATGTGGCTGAAAGGGCAGAAAATGGCAAGAAGGGATACAAATGCAGTGCTTGACGAATATATTGGCGAGGTGCGTTTGTTTCCCTCACCAGTACGTCCCCGTTGAGCAGCACATGCTGTGCGTGGACATGCCAGGCCACGAGGGGACCAGTCGCACCGGGTCCGAGGACTACAGCATTCGGGGTCAGGTTGCCCGAATCCACCAGGTGTGTGTGAGTGTGTGTGTGTGTGTGTGTCTTGCAGCGGTAGCAAAAGTACTCACACCCTAAGTGCGGATACAGTTGCGCCACGACTTGGGCATTTAATGAATGAATAGAAATGTCACTGATTTGTTCTATGATAGTGATATTCGTCGTTCTTTGTGGAGGATAAAGAATACATGCCTGTGAGTATTGTGTGCCCTGTCTTCCAAGTTTTCCCAGTTTGTGGTCAGGCATAAAATGTTTTGCCTGTGGCATTTAGCGTTGTATTGCATTGCATGAAGATGGCAGAATTTCGTAAGGCAGTGCAAAGCAGTAGCTCAGTGCTGCCAGGCATGTCGTGGCGTAACGTGGGACGACACGGAAGGCACGTCATTCTTAAATTCGCACTTGCCTCTATACAGTGGACTGTCACCTATTCGCATATTTTCCAATTTTTATTTTGTTTTTTTTCCAGTTTTTTGTTTTTTTTTGGGGGGGCGGGGGGGTGGACCCAATCCTGAAAACACTTGTTGGCAGTTATCCCCGCTTATTCAACAATTTTTGAGGTTTAAAAAAAAAAAAAAAAATCATTCGAAAACCGATGGCTAAATCACCTGAATTAGGAATCACGTTACAGGCAACACTGTATAACTCCATTTTTAACAGCGCCCTCTTCTGGATCCGCAGGGGCACTGTCCAGGTTGCCCCTAATGCAATGTTTTACATATAAATTGTGTTCAGTTTGTGCAGAGCGTTGGTCTGGACAAAAGACCCTTTCACCTGGTGGGGACGTCCATGGGGGGCAACGTCGCGGGCGTCTACGCCGCCACCTATCCCGCGTACCTGTCCGGCGTCACCTTGATGTGCCCTTCAGGTAAACCACGGGAGCCTCAGCCCCTTTCACCCAGAGCTCGTGTGGTACGCTATCCCGTGATGAGATAATTGGATCACGTGTGATAAACGAGTTCTACACGGTTAGAGACACCAAACCCCCGCTCCTACCTTTCCGTCGGCGGGACCAGGATGTGACGTTTGCGCCCCCGTTGGCAAGATCTCCGTGTTAGAGGTTCTTCCTCCTCCAGGTTTGGTGTATCCCACCGACTCGGAGTTCATCGTCCGTCTGAGGGAGTTGGAGAAGAACCCCGAGGAGTCGTCCATCCCTCTGATTCCGTCCAGCGCCCGGGAGCTGGAGGAGATGTTGCGCCTGTGCTGCCATCAGCCCCCCAAGCTGCCTCGGCAGGTGAAGGACTACAAACGTGGCCGCCGCTTTTTCGCTGGCTGGGTCGTGACCGTGGATGTTTTTTTTTTTTTTTTTTGCGTTGCCAGGTGCTGCGCGGCCTCCTGGACAACAGGATCCACCACAACCGCTTTTACAGAGAACGTGCGTACACGCCTTCCACCTTCGCCGCATGCTCGTCGGGGATGCCGGTCGCCTAACTCAGAACTCTGTGTGTGTCTGTGTCTGTGTTTGTGTTTGTCTTTCCATGTGTTGTTTTGTGTGTTTCTGTGTGTCACGGCCTCGCTGTTTTTGTTTTGTTTGTGTATATACGTGTGTCTTCATTTGTATCCGTGCCTCTGTGTGTTTGTGTGTTCATATGTTTGTCTTTGTGCATTTGACACGTGTTTCTGTTTGTGTGTCTTTACGTGTCAACGTGTATGTTTCTTTGTGTTGTTTTGTGTGTGTGTGTGTCTTGCTAAAGTGTTCATGGAGCTGGTGGAGGAAAAGTCTCGCCACTCGCTGCAAGAAAATCTGCATTTGATCACGTCGCCCCTGCAAGTCCTTTGGGGGAAGCAAGACCAGGTAATAAAACCAATATTGACGGGGAACTTTATTGACAACATGACACAAACAGACGCCTCCAATTTGTAGGAAAAACAACTAGTAAGTGTGATTATCGCACGCCAAGCATGATCCGCACTTTAGGCTCTGACATATGGTCGCTCCACAATGTTGTGGCACTTTTTATTTTTGAAATAATAGGTTCTGGATGTTTCCGGGGCGTCTGCGCTGCAGGCGGCGGTGCCCCGCAGTCAGCTGTTTCTTTTGGACGACTGCGGCCACACCATCGCGCTCGAGAGGCCCAAGAAGGCCGCACAGCTCGTCATGGACTTCCTGTCTGCGCAGGAAGTCCACAACAAAGATGTGAAGAAAAAACATTCCTGAACAGGAGATTGAGTATTGTACAATACAAATTATATAGCTGATATAATTTGTTAGAAATACATGATTGGAATGAAAGATTTGTGTTCGAATGTATTAGGAATATTCATGATGTTTTAATATTTTAAAGGTTTTAATGGGTTTCTTGCTGAGTTTGTTGTGATTTTTGTGTTCATTTCGGATACCGAAGCAGATCTTTAAACCTCAACAAAAGCACTTATAAGTAATTAAGTTGTCTAATGTATTTGTCTACCTGTACTGTTTGTTTTAAATGCAACTATTGAAGCATCTCAATGACTGTCATATTCAACAGTGTCTCTTTGGACATCAAATACAGTTTATGAGCAAAAAATAAATAAATAAAATAACCATGTGTTCATAACTGCATTAAAGGACTAGAGTTTGAATTGTTTTATTGAAAATTTCAACTTTTTTATTTATTGAGATTATTATTTGGTATAACCTAAAACGACAAAAATAGCTGAGTGCAATTAAATTATTTTAGCTTTTTATTTTTATGATTTTATTTTGTCACTCGTCACAAATCCAGTCACTGTCATTTTAGAGGATGGCGATAGGAGGCAGTGTTTCACACGACTAACCACCATTCGACGAAAAAGAAGACAACTCTTGTCATTGAACTGTTTAAATTAGTGTGAACGGAGCAAAACTAGGTAAGTTTATCCACATATAAAGCAATGTTATTGACAAAAATTAATAATAATGCAATCACCCCAAATTCCTGCTTTAATGTATGTTAAGTCGCGCTGAGCCACTGTTTGACCTCGCTGGTAGCTAGCTCCAGCTGTTAGCTAGCTCCAGTCTAGTTTCACTCTTTCGTGGCTTTGGCGCGAGCACACTGACCATTTAATCATTCGGGTGGTTGTCTTAGCACTTAAAATAGTTGGACAAACGATCATAGAAAGTCAAGGTGCAGTGCTTCGCGCTCGTATTTGAAACCGTGACCGTTTGTGAACATATCTGCACTTTCGTAGCCTAAACGTTTGTGAACACATCTGCACTTTCGTAGCCTAAATAAAGGCACTCGTAGCCACTCGCAAACCCCGTGAAATCATAATTGTGTGATAATGATGTATTCAAAACATGTATATGATGATGCGAATATTATAAAGGTGAAAATACATATTTTCTGGTGGTGTCCTGAATGTCCCGATCTCACCCTTTGCTAATGCTTGGCAGATTCGTCACTTGCTGAAGCGGAACAAAAAATATTTTCAGTAGTCCTGTTCGCGGTTTAAAAAAAAACAAAACAAAAACATCGAGTCACATTTTTTTGTCGTCATCAAATCATCTAAACCGGTGTAAAATGAGTTAGAAATGATAATCTAGTGTTTTTGCATCATAATTTGTGGTATATTACAGCCTAAATGAATATAGGCAATTATAAACCGTAAATATACCACAAACTGTGATCTCAACCAGTTTAACATCATTTCATAATCATCTTACAATATAGTCTTAAAAATAAATGTATTACATTTAGAATTTAGAGAGAGTGCGTGTGTCCAAAACTTCCACGACAACCCAGGCTAAACTTAACTCCTCACCAACATGCAAAGATGTTACTTTCTCCCTCCAAATGTATCACTTCATATTTTAAAATTGACTGACTTGGCTCAAGGAAAAAATTTTTGGTTTTGTATTGAAATATTTTTGAATTTGTACATCCTTCAGGCCTGTTTTAGCGTCTGCGCTGATGCTTGAATAGGATGAATCCCGAGAGCAAGGACGATCCCGTTGTCTACCAAAGCGTCGTGTTGAAGAACGCCGCTCCGTATCAGTACATGAAAGTCTGCCTGTAAGTCAACGCCGCTCTTTGGTCAGCACCTGCGAATGCGAGTACTTCATAATGATTATATTTCATATTATTCTCTTAGCGTGCTGGAGGACAAATCGGTCAAGCTGAGTGCGGTCGACCTGAAGCAGTTCATCATCACCGGCTTGAAGAGTCTCCATGGAGAGGTATTAAGTAGAAATAAATTTACAATGATAACGATCCTTATTTTGGACTGACACGGTCGGAGAGGAGAGAAGAGACTCGCCTCCCAGGCAGAAGCCGTAACTGTTTCATTGTTATCGCCGGTTACTTAAATTAAATGAGAATGATAATTTGGCCCGCGGCGCACCGAGCAACACGGCCGATCGTGGCTGGACTGGACCATCGTTTACAAAAAAAAAAATACAGTTGGCGACACGCGCCCGCACACCTTGCGATTGATCACCGCACGTGTATCGACTTGCTGCAATGGAAAAAAACGCGACCCTGTGATGGGTTTTGAGGCGGCGATTGGCGTGCGGCGAGCCTCAAAAGAACGACAAGATGACAGAAATAATAAGAGAACAGATTGTACACTTTGAAATCAGCTGCTTTTAATTCTTGATGTGTATTTCGATGTTTCAGGTGGGCGCCGCATTACATTTCGATGTCCTGAAGTACAACAAAGATACCCTCAGTGCTTTCCTGCGCGTACCTGGAAGGTGAGTAGGCTAAAGTGGAAAGACCAGAGCATGTGTGTTTGTTTCATTATTATGATTTTTGTCTTAGTGGTTTGGTGAAGCTGTGGAGCTCGTTAACGCTGTTGGGTTCTTACAACGAGCAGAGCTGCGCCTTTCGAGTGCTGCAGGTACAATTGGATGCAGAGAGTATATATATATTATATATATATAAGATTATCTATCTATCTATCCCTTTGAGTATTATTGTATGCTCTGTTTGTATAGGGGTGTCACTATCAAGTCTTTTTCGAATGTATTATCCTATAGATATTTCTTTGAATACTCACGTAATCGCTGCCGTGTCGTAATTTTTGCGTCAGGCAATTTTTGTGGTCGAGTTAGACGATTTAGTTTTTTTTTTCCTTCCACTGCCCTCGTTAGTATTTGTTGTTGCTCCGTGTGAGTGTTTAAGTAGCCGTTGTTTTAGGAAGGTTTTTAATTACCATAATATCTGTGCTAATTGGTGATACCCTGTCTATGGCATTTCACATAATATGTTAGTATTAAGCTAGCTGCCTTTCATTATGTTTGGTTATATGGCTAGGTTGAACATTTTGGTGTTGAAATAATGTTCATTTCGTTCTCTTTTGTTGTACGCTTTGTTTGTAAGTGTTCCTACTGCATGTGCGTTAAAGTGGCAGTTTGAAGGTTTATAAATAATATAACGTCCATGCGAATTTCTGTTGGCCCATCTGTTGTTGTTTTAACATTACGTTAGCATCAAGCTTGCGGACTTTTGTTAAGACGAAATTGTATGGTTCGCTTAAGAATTTGGTATTTAAATATACAATGTTTAATTACCTTTGTTGTATGCACTTCTTGTTTGTGTTTCTGCTCCGTGTGAACGCAGCAGCTTTTTGAAAGTTTATAATTAGAGCAACATCGATGCTAATTTCCATTAGCCTGTCTATGGTAAATTGCATTATATGTTAGCATTAAGCTAGCAGACTTTTGTTAAGTTGCACTGTTTACTTGTTTTTTCTGTTTGCTCTTCCCAAAATCTCAGGTGTCGCCTTTTCTGCTGTCGCTGACGGGGAACAGCCGCGAGCTGCAGCTGGACTGACGCCGCAGACGACTGGCGAGAACCATGTGGAGTCGAGTCCGAACTTTGCTGTCGTCATCCATCTTGACAACGGCAGCGGGAGCGCGGCTCCACGTGGGCCAGCGCGCCTCCCTCACCAAAGTCTTCTCGGCGCGCCACGTGGAGCTGTTCGCCGAGCTGACGGGCGACACCAACCCGCTCCACCTGGACGCCGCCTACGCCGCCTCCACCGCCTTCGAGGCGCCCGTGGTCCACGGCGTCCTCGTCAACGGGCTGATCTCGGCCGTGCTGGGCGCCGAGATGCCGGGCCCCGGCTGCGTCTTGCTGTACCAGGAGATCCGCTTCCCGGCGCCGCTCTTCGTCGGCGAGGAAGTGCTGGCCGAAGCCGAAGTGCGCAAGATCAAGATGTCGTTCGCCTTCATCGGCGTGACGTGCTCGGTCAAGGACAAGGTGGTGATGGAGGGGGAAGTGATGGTGATGATGCCCGAGGAGCAGCAAGGGAAGTGAGACTTTTTAGGCCATCATTTGAGGACATATTTTTTTTGTTTTGTTATTATTGATGGTGTACATCCATCACAGTTGGCCTGTTCTGTTGTCGTTTTATGTTGCCCACTTAAATAAATAAAAGTTTCTCATTCATGTTTCTTGCTTAATCGAGTTTGTTCGTTTCATCTCGGCCAAAAATATCTCGGAACTGTAATTGCAATGTTTCGTTTTCCACCGAATTGAACGATAGTTGCATACTTAATTAGTGAAAACTATATTTAGTCTTTATCTATCATAGAAAGTTGTATACTTAAATACAGTATATGATTGCCGCAATTTTCCATGACTTCTGATTTCAAATTTCAAGTGCAATGCAAGGGCGGTCGTGTAAAAGTAATAAAGTTTTCACAGTCAGAAAAATGGCATTTGTGATACAAATTACCAAATTACCAAGGCAAATACATATAATCTCTCCGTAACAAACATTTCTTAACATGTTTAATAGTCTTTAGAATTCATTTGTAAATGTAGTACATATACATTTGTATAAAATGCATATTTCTTTTCAAAAATGTAATTTAATTCAGTGCTCATGTTTGAAATCATTGGTACCATTGAATGGCCCTCTCTCCTTCCCTCCTGCAGGTGGCGATAGAGCGGTTGCTCAACCTCCGGCCAGCTTTCATTTCAGCCGAAGAGGAAACGGCGGTGGTTCGGTTCGTCATTAGGCTGATCCGAAACTACTCGTCCCCTCTCGGCGTCGACACGCGGACACAGGCGCA
Organism: Phyllopteryx taeniolatus; assembly: GCF_024500385.1. Taxonomy (NCBI): domain Eukaryota; kingdom Metazoa; phylum Chordata; class Actinopteri; order Syngnathiformes; family Syngnathidae; genus Phyllopteryx; species Phyllopteryx taeniolatus. The sequence continues at coordinate 30,270,191 of NC_084510.1, forward strand.
CTTTCCCCGGCTGCCCTCCCCCCGAAGTCCGGGATGTCTTTCCTGGCCAAGGCGAATCCCAGCCGGCTTCTGTTGGACGACAGCGTCGCGCTGACGGCGGCGATCGAAGCCAGTCAGAAGCTCCAGTCCCACACGGTGAGCGTTTTACCTTTTGACCGCTGCGAGAGTCGCACAAGTGTCCGTGTCTTGTGCGACGAACGCCCGCGGGCAAAACAGTCAGTCCGCTTGTCTTGTCACCGCTTCCAATTTCGGACACTTCGTCATTTTCCCGACCGCTAAGTGACGTTGGTCTGCGCGTTGCCTGCTTCCATTGTCGGACACGTTCGTCCTTTTAAAGTGGCTTGACGTGACGTTTGTCACCGCGGTTACTTGGTTCCTTTATCGGACACGTTCGTCGTCTTTCGTGTCATGAAAAGTGATTCAGTCTGAATATTTGCTAAAAAAAAAAAAAAAAAAGGGAGAGAGAGAGAACGCCTCCACGCCATATGAAGGTTTTTTTTTTTTTTTTTTTTTAATTCTTTCGGCTGCGGTTGAATTATTACCGCTGCGATGAAGCAATTTCCTGGAAGCTTCTACAGCACTTTTGAAAAGAAATGAAGTGCTGACAGTGACTCAGGCGCCCATTGATTGCTTTCCGCGATTATTCGACACGCATCACACGAGCCGCGCAAGTTACAAAGAAAACTGCATTTGCCAGCCAGCAAATAATTCCAATTCCCAACGGGATGTTTCCCGTGTCCGATAATGGACGCACACGCAGGCTGTTTGTTGTTGACAAGATTCCGCCTGCGATCAGCTGTGGCTGACAGTTAGCTTAGCATGCTAACGCCAAATGCCAACCAACCCGATGTTTGTTTTTCTCATCCAAATGTTACTGCGGATGACTTTCAAAAACGTATTTACAAACACAAGCCCTCGACGAAGGCAAACCGGTAGCTTTTTGTGACGTCGATGTTTTTTTTTTTTTTGGGGGGGGGGGGGGTGAACACCGGAAGACCACTTCATTAGGCACACCAACTAATGAAGGGCTCGGCGATATGGCCTTAAAAAAATACACAATAAATAAACAAATAACAAAATGACAGTGACATCCTTCGAAACACGTTTTGCTTTTTATTTTCCGTCCTGGGATTTGATTTATTTATCCTGATAACCTTTGAATCACCCCCCCCCCCCCCCTCAACATTAATTTGCATCAATTTATTTTATCTTGACAGATAATATATAATGAATTGTAATTACCCTCAATCTTACCTCATAACTCAATATATGTAAATAATCTAATCCAAATAGTTTGCTATTTTAATGCTAACAAACAATGTAGAATTCGCTAGTCGGCCTGACAAAACTAGCAACTCATGATGCGATAGTTTGAATTTCTCCTGTTTGAAAATGTCCTGTTTTGTGTGTGTGTGTGTGTGTGTGTAGGAGTACATCATCCGAGTGCAGAGGGGCGTGTCCTCGGAGAACAGCTGGCAGGTAAGACCATCGATCAAACTCGACTACTAAAAATCTTGTTTTGTTTCTTTGTTTTCCTCGATCTGTTTAAAGGAAAACAATCAATCACAGCCCCTGTTTCACGTCCACTAAGTGTGTGTGTGTGTGTGTGTGTGTGTTGCAGGTCATCCGGCGCTACAGTGACTTTGATGTTCTCAACAACAGCCTGATGGTGAGTTTGTACACACACACACACGACTTGCGAGTCACAGATTGATGATGTCATAACAAGGCACACTTTCAGAAGCGTGTGTGGGGAGGGGAGGGGAGGGGTGGGAAAGTTCCTGTGTGTTCTGCTTAAATGATAAGCGGAACAGAAAAGATGGCTGGATGATGATAAGAAGCGGTTCTGAGTGTATTGCTGCGCTGCAAACTACGAGCACATTAAGGAGCATATTTGTATATTTGCATATTTGTTCTATCGAGTATTATTCGATTGGGCTGGTGTACCTAAAGAAGTGTCCTGTCAGGGTTTGTTTGTTTCGATAAAGTTGTTAAGAGTTGCAACATTAATGAATGGAATTAAAAGGTGAACTAGTCATTTATAGGGCATCTTTCAAAAATATATTAATCTTTAATACAAATATCTTTAACCAGTAAGTGTCTTTTTTTTGTATTAGTCATCCATAAACAATTAAGCATTATTATGGCGTCACCTTAAACCAATAAATGTAAAAATCAATGAAGCTAAATTGATATTTTATTACTAGTGCAGTTGTGTTAATGTTCGCTGTTACATTTTTTAAATTATTTTAATGTTTTTCAAAATATACATATATAAACAATTGTTTAAATAGAATGTTGTCGTATTCTATTTGTTTAATATTTGTAAAAATAGATACACTTCAATGAAGTTTAATAGATCTTGAATGTATTTTTGTATTTAAATATTTTTCAACCGTTTTATTTTGGTATTATATTTAAAAATGCACTCGCATAAACAATCAAGCTAAGTCGGGTTTTTTTTCAAAAATAGTATAATAAAATGTTAATGATTTAAAATATACAAATATTTTTAAAATGTATGATCGAGTGTTTTAATTATAATACATAATACACGTTAACAATGAAGCTAAATAGCTTTTTATAGTTTATTAATCCTGTGACATTTTCACTCTGTGCCTACACTGATAATATTACGTACATACATATTTATAAACATGAACCAGCTACAAGAGGAAGAAAAAAAACAAAAAGGCAAAAGGTGAACGTAAATATGATTAGCATGGGAACGGGGTGGTCCATTCCGGATGAGGTCCTGGCCTTGACCTTCGCAATGATCCCATAACAGGATGCCGGCAGGTTTTCCCGCTGAGGTTTTTCTTGCTCATTTCCTGTTTCTCGCGTCAACGCTGCGCACGAGCCCGATTGGGGAGGGGGGGGGGAAAAACCCCAACAGCAGCAGCAACCACACACGACGACGTTGCGCTCCGCAGGTGTGCGGCGTCAGCCTTCCTCTGCCGCCCAAGAAGCTGATCGGCAACATGGACCGCGAGTTCGTCGCCGAGAGGCAGCGCGGCCTGCAGGCCTATCTGGACGCCGTTACCCAGCATCCTTTGCTGTGTGTCGCCCTGCCCGTCAAGAAGTTCCTGGACCCCAACAACTACGCTGTCAACTACACAGGTGCGCTTACTTCGTCATTTTTGTTTTCTGCTTAATTCAAGTAAAAATTGGCCTGAAGCAATGCATATTGGAACACAAATGGGGCATCAACACATATAGACAGACAACGTGTCAATATCCCCAGGCTTATATTCTGTATCCTCTGCGAAAAATGAGTAATATTGCTCCAGAAGGACCGGTGCACTCTCCAGTGGCTTGAAGCATGAAATCATGACGTACAAACTGTTAAATTGGTCACACCCGATTTAATGATGTTGTTACCGCATATCTTATTACTGTGTGTGTATTTCAGAGATCGCCCTGCAGCAGGTCTCCATGTTCTTCCGCTCGGACCCCAAGTGGGAGGTGGTGGAGCCCCTCCGAGACGTCGGTACGCCGCCGCCGCCGCCGCCACGATCTCTCTCCGGGCTCGGGAGCAGCGCTCCAGTAACGCCATCTTCCTTTTTTGCAGGCTGGAGGATCAGGAAGAAGTATTTCCTGGTGAAAAACAAAGAACAAGGCAAGGAGAGCTACCTGCTCAGCTGGGTGAGTGCCGCTCGCACCGCAACCGAACACTTTGGGTCATTTTCAAGAAGACGTGTCCGGTCTTTCCCCGTTGACATGAATGGAGATCATGCCGGTGATCTGTGGCAGAAACCAAAAAAAAAAATCAATCTTAACAAAATGTGTAATGTGGTTTTTCATAAGAAAAATAGCACTCTATAATATTGTACTATAAACAGTTTTTATCACATTTTTTGTTTAAAATCAATGGCCATTGTGCTGCTCCTTCTGGTGAGGCCTTTGGCCTCTAGGGGGCAGTATATTACCGATGTACAGCAGACCTCTGCATATTAATGGTTTGGTCTTTGCAGATTCACTATTTGCAGATCTTTGGGGGGGAACCCATCACCCCCTTTTTTGCAGAAACCCCAGCTTATTTGCTCTATTTTTGAATTTCTAAAAAAAATGTATTTAGATTTTGTGGGTAATTGCCGTTTAATGAGCATGTCCGCAATAATATTTGTCAACGGATAAAGCATATATGCCTGTGAGTATTGTTGTATTGTCTGTCTACGTGTTGCTCCACCGCTTCTGTTCCAAGCATTCATCGCTCGTTCGTTAGCCCGTCTATGACGTTTCGGTTTGTTAGTTAATAAGCCAAAGATATGTGCTTTTTTTTTTTTAATTTTTTTTTTTAAATAAAAAAAAACGCGTAGTTCAGCACCACCATTTCAAACCGTTTCCGCGTGTCTTCATTCTTGTGCCACGATGTTTGGGCGATATTATGTCAATGAGCAGAACTTGAGGCATCACGTTTATGCGCGCGCAGGTGGACATGGGCCCTGACAAGTTCCTGTCTGACAAAGACCTGCAGTCGACCATGAAGCTCCTCGCCGGCCTCTCCGTACGTACGCGACATATTATGGGACGTCTCCACGTCCGTCCGATATCCAGCCTCGGCTTTCTCGGGTTTCCCTGACGACGTCGTGTCTTCTCTCCAGAGTCCGTACGTGTGCCCGCTTTTGTTCTCCAGCACCGGTGAGTCTTCGGCGCTCCTCATCCGACCTTTCGGAGAGGCGGGCTCCCTGCGAGACCACCTCTGTAAGGTAGGAAACCTCACCGTTTCCCGAACGCGGCGTCAAGCCGAGTCTGTGGCGTGCAGAAGCTCGACGGACGCGTTCGAGACACGAGTGAAAAAAGAATTGAATCTGCTTAACAAAAAAAAACTGTGTACACTTATCATTTTCGTACTGTATGTAATGTATTTGTGTACAATGTATTGCATGTTTGTGTATGTAACATGGCATGCTCCATGCGCACGTTCGTCTACATTGTATAAGAACGCGTACACGATTTACATTCACGCAACTTGCTTGTGTGTCGCCCATTTGTCAACGTTTGTGTGTGTGTGTGTGTGTGTGTGTGTGTGTGTGTGTGTGTCAGGCGAACCCCAGAGAGAACTTCCTGAAGAAGTACGCCAACCCCAAGAAGAGTCGACCTCTTGAACTGTCGCACATCAAACTCTACGGCCGACAGATACTGGAGGTACGCGCACGCGTGCGCGCGCGCGCTCACGCACGTGGTGCAATCTATGCGTATGCGTTTAGGGCCTCCGACTCCTCCACGAGAGCGGCCTATTTTTCGGCCACCTGCACGCGTCCAACGTGTTGCTGGATGAGGGCGCGTGCCGCCTGACGGACGTGGAGAACGGCTTGCTGGGAGTTCCCTCGGCCCTACGACCCGCCGTCACCCGCTTCAGGAAGATTAACGTACGTCTTCGCCGACTTTTAATACTCCTTACCGACATTTTAGACGAATGAACGCTTGGGTGTTTGATTTTTCTTTCGTTTGTTTGTTTTGTTTTATATTTTTAAACTCTCGCAAGTGTGAATTTGGAGTTGTATGCTTTGAACGTGGTACGGAAGAAAAGCGTGTTTGTTAACCAAAGTGGAAATGTGCAGACGACAGAAAGCGTGGACGTCTTCTGCTTCGGCCATTTACTTTACGAGATCACTTACGGCCGACCGCCTGGCGGCGTCCCCGTGGACGCGTATCCCGACGCCCCCTCCGCGGCCGTGGGTGAGCGCGCGCGCGCGTTTTGTCCGCACCATCTTTTCTTTTGTGTCTCCGCTCTGACGTTTGCGTGTGCTTGTCTAGTGTCGGTGCTGCGGTCCATCTTGTCCACGGAGGCCTGCAAGTCGCGGATGCCCACGGTGTCGCAACTCATTCAGACACCGTAAGGGACATGTATCACGAAGATGTGTGTGTGTGTGTCATGCGCAATTGCGTACAGGTTGGAACATGTTTCCTGTTCCCTTTTGTGCAGGCTGTTCAGTGACGTGGCGCTGCAGCACTCTGAGAAAGTGCCGATCAGGGTAAAAAGACACTTTTGGCTTTTTGCAGCACGTATATCTGCAGTAAGACGCTAAGCTGTTGCGCGTGCACTTGCGCGTGTGCGTGCAGGTGCCCAGCAGGCTGAAGGAAGCGCTGAGAGCGGCCAAGGAACGTGTGGAGAAACGACTGCAGGAGGAGCAGAAAATGGTGAGTACATCTTTTAAATGGAAACCAAAATCCTCCCACAGCCTTTTGACCTACATGACATCCGCGCGCCGTCTTAATTTTCCCCTCCTACGACGCTTTTGAGCGCTCGACTCGTGCGTATGAAGTTGCATGTGGTCTTTTTTATTTTGTTTGTTTGTTTGTTTGTTTTTTTTCCTGAAGCTGCACCAGCACAGGAGGCTGACCAGAGCGCAGTCTCATCACGGCTCCGAGGAGGAGAGGAAGAGGAGGAAGATTCTGGCCAGGAAGGTACGGCGGCATGCGTCGTCTTCACGCCCGAACTCAAACGCGACACGGCGCGCGCTGGTTGCACAACCTTGTGGGTCTTTGCAGAAGTGCAGGCAGTCGACGTGTGAAAACGAAGATGACTCTGTTTCCGTCCGAAACAACAACAATTCTGGTGGGTAACTCTTGGTTGTGTGTTATATTTTTAGAGAGGCAAAATAATATATGTATGTATTAAAAAAAATACAATTTTTAAGTTTTATGGTTATGATTTTTTTTTCTGCCAACAAATCAATTAATCATTTCAAAATAAATTTGAAATTGTAAATTAAATGTTAAAATAAATGCAATTATTTAAATTAATTAATAAATTTAAAATAGTCAGTTAAAATCTTAATTTAAACGCATGTAATTATCAATCATTTTAAACAGCTAAAAGGGGTTATTTGTTTTAAATCAATAAGTGTCATTAGTGATTGAACATATTAAATTAAATTAATTGGCTCAAATATTCAATTTTAATTGTTAAAATGTGCTCAAGTTAAATTAAAATATAAAATAATTAAATTGATAAATGCAATGATTTTTTTTAATTTTTATTTATACAGTTTAGCTTCTTTAGCTACATATTTTTATGGAGTGCATTTTAAAATACAATACTCAATAAAAATTAATTACAATTATAAATGAATGAATAAAAAAAATGTTTTGGGGCCAAAATGATTGTAATTAAGAAATACATTTAAAATAATTTAAAAAGAAATGTATTAAACTGTCCAAAAATAATTTTTCCATGTGAAATCAAACCTGCAATAATTTGTGCAGGAATGAACTTATTTAATTCCTTGATGTGTCTCCAGGCTCGGGCGCCAGTTCCCCTCCCACGTGCCCCTCGTCCCCCACGCCTCCGCCCACCGCAGGTAGCCTCGTGTACCCTGTCCTGCCATCTTGACTTCTTTTCTGTCCTCTGCCTCCTTTTATCTCGTATTTTTTTTGTCTCGCGTGTTAGCAAGTACTGCACGTACGATGTGCTTTACAGAGCAGCCACAGAATGCAAATTAGAGATTTTTTTTTTTTTTTTTTTTAAAGCCATAACAAAGGACACAATCAGAACAGATTAGCACGAGTAGCTAATGTCCCGGCCGCGAAGTATGCGCATTGTTCTATTACTTAGTTTTCATGATTAAATGTTTTGTAATGTTCAATCGGGAATCGGCGTTTTTTTTTCTTTTCTTTTTTCAATCTGCAACTCACTGCCATCGACGGCTTTCGAAGTCAAATATCCATGTTAACTGGAAAGGCTGGCAGTGAATGAGTTAACAGTCCAGCCAATGTTTGAACATTGCTAGCTGTCATACAAGTGTAAAAATAAGTCAAAAGTAAATAAATAAATAAATCAATACTTATATCTACAGTGGTGCCTTGATTTAAGAGTTAAATTCCTTCCGTGTCCTTGTAACACTTGGAAATGCGGTTAATCCCCTTTCGGACCCCGAAAAAAAAAAACACAAGTTTGCACAATGTAGTGATAACATAAGTAAGTAAAATGTAAAGAATTAAATAGTTTGTGCATCATGATTTCATGCTTCAACCCTGATTGGTATTGCGCTCTTTCTGGTGTGCACACCTTAGCCACCAGGGCGGCAGTATAATACAGCCATACAGTACACAAAGTAGTTTTTACAACTAATATATATATATATACAATTATTTTATTTTATTTTTTATTTTTTTATACTTAAAACATGTTGAATGGAGCCGTAGATGCTTGCTTGCCGAACTGAGGTCTTGGGGGTACGTCTTGACCTCATCCAAGATGGCGTCCCTTGTTTTTATAATCGCCGCGACGGACCGTCTCGTGTGACGTCACCCAAGATGGTGGATAGGGTGTAACACAAAGAAAAAGAAAAAGCCAAAGGCACTGAGAGAGTTGATGGTGTCTCGGTGTCTCCTCTCTTCCTCTTGTTGTTGTCTCGATGCTGATTGGTTGTTTAACTGTGGTCTCTCTCTTTATCCCGTGCGTCTCCCACCGTAGAGCATGCGCCATTCTGACCGTGTCGTTGGGGTAAAGTAAATGTTTTTTTTTCCCACGTTGATGATGATGATGATGGTGGGGGTCACCGGCGGGCTTAAAAAATCTAAAAAACAAGCTGTCGTCGTACTTGCGGGCTTCCCAGCAACAGCCGTTAGCACGAGCGAAGCCGAATCCCAATGAGAACTCGACGGCTGCGTTTGGAGTCGCAGTCGCTGCGTTGGGAATCCCGACTCCCTAATCACTCGAAAATGATTTCGAGTCAACGAAGGAAAAATCCCTATCAAGTGATCGGGGAGGAGGGAACGAGTCGATGCGAACTCGATTGGAAGTCGATGAGCGTTCGAGTGCAGCTTGCTAGGAAGCCGACGCCGTACGCGCAACTTTTGTTTTTAAAAACAAAAACAAAAAAAGAAGCCTCACAATCTGCAATGATGGAATGCAACGTGACATAAGCGCATTCCAACTGATACCTTGTCATTGGAGATTGTGACCCGTCTGTCTGTCTGTCCGTCTGTCTGTCTGTCTGTCTGGGCTCGTAGCATGTTGGCTTTTTTTTTTGCCTTCCATTTTGTGTCTTCCGCTGCTGCACCTGCTCGCTTGTTGACAATTTCAAGTTTGCTTCCCAAAAGGGCAACTTTAGGAGGGCCTCTTTTTGGGCTTTTTAATTAAAAGACTTCATTCATAGCATATTCCAACTATCTTTTAGCTCTATGCTACTTGGAGATGAACTATTGGCACGTTAGCTATGTGCTAAATTAGCTAAATGGAAGTAATCAATGGTCACATTTTCCCCTTGAGGAATAATGACTATAACTTGAATTAAAAAAAAAAAAAAAAAACATTAAATACAATAAGCACTTTAGCGCAATGCTTAATGTTTGTAAACAATAATCAGCACTTTGGCTACATGCTAAATGGAGGTAAACGATCACATGAGCTGAATTGTTGATTTTTTTTGCCATTGAGGGATTATCGTAAATATAATAAATGTAAAAGATGAAACAATTTTCACATTAACTCTGTTTAGTGGAGCTAAACAATCGTCATCACGTTAGCTACATGCTAAGTGGAGGTAAGCAATCATATCAGGTGAATTGTTGATTTTTTTCCCCTGAGGGATTATAAAGAGAACAAAATAAACAAAGAGAATTAAACATATAGACTTGCAAGAATGAATCGACAACTAATCATTATCAAAAATAATCTACAACGGTTTTGATAATCGATTTCTCGTTTCGAGACCTCGTTTAACTGAAATTGTCCAAATCCTGTGAATTTTAGCCTCTCAACAGTAAATTTGTGTCGTCCTCCGGGAAAGCGGACGCAATATCGTTTGTTTCATCAAAATAGGACATTTGCAAACATCTGCTTTTACTTTGGAAAACAACGATCAACATTTGTGCCGACTTTTCTGACATGTTACGGACCAATCGAGTAACTGAATCAGTTTGTGATTTGTTTTTTTTGTTTTTTTTGCATTTTCAATTCGAAATACTGTCCTGTTTTTAAATAACGGTATAGCACTTAAAATGTTTTTTTTATTTTTTTATTTCCAATCTGATTCATCAATGAATTAAAAAAAAACAATCGACAGATGAATCGATTATTCAAATGATCGTGAATTGCAATTGATGATGTGCGCTATTCTCTAACCCTTTTCATTCCATCTTTGTGGAGTCCCCCCCCCCCCCCCCGCCTTGCCCCCCCCCCCCTGCAGGAAGTCAACATTCTTCTCATTTTTGTTCCTTCCTCTTATCCTCCTTATGGCTCTCGCCCTCGCGTCCAGGTGGTCCTCCTCCTCCTCCGCTGCCGCCGCCTCCCACGCTGGACTCCTCCTCCTCGTCCTCCTCGGCTTCCAGCTGCTCGTCGTCGGCCGCCCCGCTCCCCGCAGGTCGCGCCGCCTTGCTGAGCTCCATCCAGGCCTTCAGCAAAGGCAAACTGAAGAAGGCCCAGACCGTAGACCGCGGCCGGCCCGTCTTCTGACCGCCGCCCGTCGCCCTGCGACGCTCCCTCACATGTGAAGACAAATCCCGAACAAAACAATCCAAATGTTTAGTTGACATTCCTACTCGGGGCTTGTTTTTTTGTACATTTGGTGTCGATTGGGAACGGAACCGAAACAAGCTCCCAGCGAATGCTGGAAAACCGAATGCTGACCTTGTGCGGTGAAGATAACATCCAGCTGCTTTCTTCCGGATCGTTCTTGATCCAAACATCTGTTGTTATGGGGACTTCCGGATTGCCAGCCTGGAACTGGAACATCATCTTCCTTCTGACTGAGGCGTATTATCCCCGGAAGCGTTCTGAGTCGTTGGTCTGTTTCAAAAGAATATTTTCTGGGAAAAAAATCTGCAGTTTTGGGGTGAAATAACAAAAAAACCTAAAGAAAGAACTGGAAACCATTTGTTGCAAGGAAATTGAGGAAATAATTAAAATGTTACATTTTTATATTAAGCACATCTCCATTTAAATAAAAAAAAAATACCCACAAAAGTTTTGGAAAATGTCCAATGAAAGGATGTATCTCCAATTATTTTTTTAGCCCAAAAAACTAAACCTTTGCTGGATGTTTTTGTTGGTCCAAAAAGAAACTTTAAACATGGGAAGAACATTGTCCTCACGATTTGTGGATAGAAGATACATTTTATTTCCTTATACAACGCGGAAATGTCCAATTAAGTGTTTTTCTTTTTTTTTTTTTTTCACCTTAACATAAAAAAACAAAATGAATTTTCTTGTTTTGGTTTAAAAAAAACTAACTTTTTTATTTATTTTTTTTATTTTGGATCAACCTAAAAATGTCGCCATGTTTTTCCTGGGGCAATGATATTTTTGTGTGAGATAGTTGAGCAAATCTATGGACAAAATGACCTTTTTATGTAGCAACTACATTCATTCAATCGTTTTTTTTTTTTTTTTTTTTTTCTCTCCATCTTAACAAATCCAATGACAAGCCCGCCTTTTTTTGTGTTTTTTTGTTGTTTTTTTTGGCTCCAAAGAAGGAAAAGTCAACAGCTGGAGATGCATATTTTTCCATATAGCATTTATATATTTGTTCAAGCCAGTTAAGCGCGCGTAAAGACAATTTGAATAAGGGTCGCGTTCAGACTTTTACACTTTTATGTTTTTATTGTTCATGAAACTGCCCGACGACTCGTGTGGTGTTAAAACGTTTGCGCCATCCGAGCTTATATTCTACTTTTATTGCGCCATATATGATATGATATGATCTGATCCTTGTGCCTATAGATGAATGTGTTCAGGATTACGGATTGGATTTTGGATGGCATTTGAATGTTTGTGGTTCGTTTATGCGGCCTGTTGCAATCCACTTGAATTGAGGCCGAATGTTACTCCGCAGCACTTTACCCCCCCCCCCCCCGAGGCAAATTTTGTGATGTCAATATAAACAATAAATAAAGTCCCAGCTAATGGTGGATGCTTTGATCATACTCGTACACTTGACATTTTTTGGACCCCCACATTTTGAAGGCTCTTCAGAAAATATATGAAGTTTATTAAATGGCATTAGGCAAAGGCCAAAACAGATGGGCCATCTTATTCATAAGGGAGTGTTTTTTTAAAGACAGTTAAATTTGTATTTATGAAATAGGCATGTAAAAAAATATGGGAATATTTTATATATATATATAGTTTTATTAAAATAATACATGCTGCTTTTTCAAGCATATTAATTTAATTAACTATAATTGCCAATTAATATAAAAATAATTTATGTAAAAAAAAAATATTAGTTTATTTACAATAAATTAATCAACCAATCCAATTATTAATTTTAGTCCAAAGCAAAGCAAATTTATTTATGTAGTGCATTTCATACACAAGGTGCTTTACAAAATGTTAAAATGTAAAATTGTTTAACTATTTTTTTAATTGTTTTTATAATTATAATTACTTCCCAATTAAAAATAATTCATATATGAAAAATTTCTTCTTGAATTTTATTTACAAAGAAATAATCAGCCAATTATTTTCTTCTAAAAGTTAACTACATATAAATTTGATTGACTAATATTATGCAATCATTTGACCAATTCATATTCTTTATTTTTTTTACAATTCATTAATTAACCTTTTTTTTTTAACTATTTGTAAAATTATTTTGCTAATACTGTATTTTTCATTGTAATATTTACAATACATCTGTGATAAAGTATTTAATGAGACAAATGAAGAAATTGTCAAACTACAATCAATAAATACAAATAATTAAATACATTATAATGAACCAATATTAAGAACTAAATGCTTAATTAGTGCAACAAATATTACAGGACTCTTGATTATGTACAGCAAATGCTCAGTGGGGGGATTGCGTCTTTGGCGATTTAGTAAAGCGCTCTACAAATTTGAATTATTATTATTATTAGTAGTAGTAGTAATAGTAGTCGTAGTAGTAAAATGTTCTGTGGATGAGATTGTATTGGTTCAGGTGTACCTAACATTGTGGGCGGGTGTTCCTCCCGGTAAAGTAGTCCGCACGCGCACTAATCTTGTGGCGGTGGCGTGCCCTTGGAACCTGTGAATAACACCCCGCCCCCTTTCAACTTTTACGCCGCTCTGATTGGCTTTCCGATCATACTTCCGGGTGACGACGGTAAAGCCGCCGCTTTGACTGGTTGAAATCTCCACTGCCCTCCTGCCGGCCCCGCCCTCTAATCGGCAAAAGGAGGACTGGTTAAAGATGGCGCTGTCCGTGAAGTCCGTTCTCCGTTCCGGAAAGGTACGAAAACGTCTAAAACACGCCAAATGTGTCGTTTTGCTCCCGTGTGAGTTTGAGTCAAATCGTCTGTGTGACCTCCGTCAGGATGTCGTGTCGGTGCTGCGGCGACGGGCCTTTCACAGGAGCGCCCCGGCCGCTGTTCAGGTCAGTGTCAGTGTCGGCGGCTAGCAGGCTAACGTCACCGCGACTCGACTCACTCGCCTCAAAAAATTCACATTTGCGGCTGCTCAGCGCTCTGGATGTTGCTAAGGCAAATGCTCGTTATTACGTCATTATTAGTATTATCTCCACTTTTTTCGTTTCTCAACCATTTCAAATCATTCCTGCCCTCCGCCAGCGAAATTATTTTCCTCGTTGCACTTTTTTCCCCACTCATCATTCGTACTGTTCAGTTCAGTGCAGCTCAATGAAATCAATATTTTCAACACTCCAGGAAACTTCCATAGTTTTCATATTCAAACTCTTTAGACGTATTCTGCATTATTTCCTCCTCCCCTAACATTTGGTCAGATTCAAACAATTCCGATGCCAAAATGTTTTCCACTTTACAAAAATGTCCACTGTGAAATTCCCCCACATTAAGAAATATTTCCCACTCCTTCGATATTTCTTGACTGCTTCAAACCATTCCAGCGACAAAATATTTGCCACAATCCAGAAATTCCCAAACCGCACATTTTCCCACCGGCGCCTTCCGCCGAACGTTGTCGTTCAACATTTCTCGAGCGATTGCGCTCGTTCCAAATCTATGGATGTTTTGCAACGGCACGCTGTAAGCTGGCGTTTTGCCGGCCTCAGGTGACGGTGCGAGACGCCTTGAACCAGGCCTTGGACGAGGAGCTGGAGAGGGACGAGCGCGTCTTCCTGCTGGGGGAGGAAGTCGCCCAGTACGACGGCGCCTACAAGGTGAGCGGAGCGCGTCCTCTCGCGCGTTTCCACCCGAACCTCGGGTGCCAGAACATGTCCACGTAGTTTTGCTATTTTCAGCTCCTATTTCAACATTTCCTCGCCAATATTTGTATTCTGTCTAACGCCGCCGTGTCGCTCCGACCCAACGATCGTCTGCGTCTTCTCGGAAGGTGAGCCGAGGCCTGTGGAAGAAGTACGGCGACAAGCGTGTCATCGACACGCCCATTTCCGAGGTACGCGAAGCGTCCCGAACCGGCACCGTCTCCGTGCGAGGTTCGTTGACTTCCAACTTGAATTCAAGTGTGTATTTCCGACTTTTGTCGTACGTTCCAGATGGGATTCACCGGCATCGCCGTGGGAGCGGCCATGGTGAGCGCGTCCACTCGCCGGACGGACGACTCGTCCTGTAAATATGCTCCTCGGTTTTTAAAAAAATTTCCCCTCCAGGCTGGCCTGAAGCCCATCTGCGAGTTCATGACCTTCAACTTCTCCATGCAAGCCATCGACCAGGTCATCAACTCGGCGGCCAAGACGTACTACATGTCGGCGGGGCTGCAGCCCGTGCCCGTCGTCTTCCGGGGGCCCAACGGCTCCTCGGCCGGCGTCGCCGCGCAACACTCGCAGTGTTTCGCCGCCTGGTGCGATGTCACTTCCCGTCCTCGGGTTTAAAATAATATACCCCGTCAAAATGGCTATCGTAATCAACAATATAGCATCAAAAAAAAGGAAATATCATTGTTTTGTTTGTTAGTTTTTTTCTTGTTGCGTCATCAGGTACGCTCACTGTCCGGGTCTGAAGGTGCTGAGCCCGTGGAACTCCGAGGACGCCAAAGGTCTGCTCAAGTCGGCCATCAGGGACGACAACCCGGGTGAGTCCTGACGCCCAACCAAAAAAGGAAAATCGTCATCGAGGTCGCAATTTAAAAAAAAAAAAAAAAAAACTCTCCGCGTGTGCAGTTGTGTTCCTGGAGAACGAGCTGATGTACGGCGTCCCCTTTGAGATGTCCGACGAGGCGCAGTCCAAAGACTTCACCGT
Source organism: Phyllopteryx taeniolatus (assembly GCF_024500385.1). Taxonomy (NCBI): domain Eukaryota; kingdom Metazoa; phylum Chordata; class Actinopteri; order Syngnathiformes; family Syngnathidae; genus Phyllopteryx; species Phyllopteryx taeniolatus. The sequence goes on from NC_084510.1 coordinate 30,285,302, forward strand.
GCCCATCGGCAAGGCCAAAATCGAGAGGCAAGGTGAGCGTCGGTCGTTTTTTTTCATTTTATTTTTGTCAAATTTGTGCGTAATTGTAAGAGTTTTTTGTCTTTTCAAAATTTGCCTTTTTATAGTTTAGGTTTTTTTAAAATTTGTTTTTCAATGTTTTATTTTTTTCAAATTTATTTTTAATCAAATTTTTGTTAAAATTTGCATATTTTTTTATTTGAATTTTAATATTGTTGTCTTTGATCTTTTTTATTTTTTATAGTTTTTTTTTAGTTTTGTAATTTGTAGGTCGTATGATATCTATCTTTTTTTTTTTACTTTGCGGTGTATATTTTTATTACATAATTATAATGTAAAAAGAATTCTGGTTATGTTTTTGTTTTCTAATAGATTTGTATTTTGTATAGTCATTTTGCTGTTTTTTTTTTTTTTTGTCACTATTTTGTTTTTACATTTTGTAATATATTTGCATTGTCTCATTTTAAACTTGATTTTTTTCCCCCCAATATCTTCTACATACGTAAAGCCTGTAAAGTCCGTATTGTAATAGTAATTTGACACAGACGGACGGATCGACCCGGTCGCTAACCTTAACGTGGCCGCGTGTTGTCGTTCAGGTTCTCACGTGACTTTGGTGTCGCACTCTCGCTACGTCGGCCATTGCTTGGACGTCGCCGCCGTCCTCGCCAAGGAGGGAATCGAGTGTGAGGTACACAACCGGACGCCTGCTCGTATGCAGGATCTTTTTTTGGGGAAAATGTTTCTTGTGTGCGTTCTGAACCAGGTGATCAACCTGCGCACCATCCGGCCCATGGACGTGGAGAGCATCGAGGCCAGCGTGATGAAGACCAACCACTTGGTGACGGTGGAAGGCGGCTGGCCGCAGTTCGGGGTCGGGGCCGAGATCTGCGCCAGGATCATGGAGGGTAACGGGGCCGAGCTTCCAAAAATAACACGGAACCAAAAAAATGACCTCTCAAAAACAAAAGTCAAATGAAAACAAGTGAAACATTTCTAGTAAAAACAACATTGCCTTAAAAGCAAACCTGTTGTATAACAAAACAAATTCAAAAAAAAAATGACTGGATCTTTTTCATTTAGTTTTTAAGAGGGATTTTTATTTTTTATTTTTTTTTGAGTCATGCCATGGATTTTCAAGGATCATTGTGGGTAATACCGATATTCAAAAGAAAATGAAATTCTCAAATAAAGAAAAAGTCCTAGAAATAAATATCAATCCCAAAAAAGTAAAAAAAATAATATATCTCCCAAAACTACCCGTATATACTGATGTAAAAGAAAACAAGTGGGTAAAAAAAAACAAAAAAAACTAAAAATTGTCTATATATATATATATATATATATATTAAAAAAAAATTTAAATAATGTAATTTGAGGTTTACCTTCAATGTTGTTTTTGAGACTTTTTCATTGATTTTTCTTTTCTTTCTTTCCGCTCAGGAAAAAGTGTGTTTTGAGATTTATTTTCAAGTTTAGTAGAAATGTTTGTTCCAAAAGAAAATATCTTAATTTTACAAGAAAAAATGTTTTTTTTGGTAGACGCAAAAAAAAAAAAAGTTGTAGAAAAAAATGCTTTTATTTAGAGTATATAGTATATTTTATTTATAGTAAAAGTCGCATTGTCATCCTTCAATTGGACACAACTTTGAATGGAGTTCTTCAGGGAAACGTTTTGAGTTCCCTGCATTTTCTATAAAGAAAAACGATCCCTCTTCCTGTAAATGCAGTGATGACCTAATCATTTTTGTGTGGCCCCGCCCCCTCCAGGTCCGGCGTTCAACTACCTGGACGCTCCGGCCACCAGGGTGACGGGCGTGGACATCCCCATGCCGTACGCCAAGATCCTGGAGGACAACAGCATACCGCAGATCAAAGACATCATCTTCTCCATCAAAAAGACCCTCAACGTGTGAAAGCTGAGGAAAAAAAAAAGAAATAAAAAATTAGGTAAATACTGTCCATTATTTCCAAAATGCTCAAGTTCCACTCCGGTCGTTACCTCCTAACTTCGTCCACTTCAAAATTAAATCCACCTTTTGAGTCGCCTTGTTAGTTTAACAAAGAAACTATTATTGTATTTATTAGATATTATATTGGCAACATTTGGGACTGAATTATTATTGTTCCCCACCCCTCCCCCCAAAAAATGCGTTTGGCTGAGGCAGCGGGACTATTTTCAGGTTCTCTGTGGATGTTGTTTTGTCACTGTTATGCCAATTAAAAAAAATAAAAATAAAAAATTCATCCATTGTGCGTTTCTGTTGGAATTTTGGAAATAACATAATTAGCAAGAAACTTGGGACGTCAAGCTGCTATTCATTCAAAATGAGTTTTAGAATTTTCATTTTATAATTACAATCTTGAAGGGTTAAATCTAAAATAAGATGCTGAAATTATGACCAGTATTTCTTAAATCCAATTTTGTGCATTGAAGGGTAGAAATTTAAAATGTATGAAAAAGGCCGAGTAATCAGAAGCTGTCAAAAGGCATTTCAAAATGATCCACATTGGTGGGTAGAAGTCCTTGAATACAATTAAAGCGACACTTTTAAAAATATGTTTAAACAAACTTAACTAGCATTAAGTTGAAAATTATAGCTTTATCAAAAATCTTAAAACATTTAGTCGTATATTGTAGGGTAGAAATGAAAAGAAATTACCATGAGCTAAAAGAAAAACAGACTAATTCCACAAATTGTACAGTTTACAAATCTAAAATGAAACTACTATTTAAAAGCAAAAATTTGCTTGCACCACAAATGCAGGAATCGTATTCTATTTATTCAGTTAAATGATCCGTAATAGGGACAATGTAAAAATGTCACCAAAGTAAATTTGCATTAAAGCTGCATGAAATCTAAAAGTATTTAAAGTTAAAAAACTAAACATGTCAACTGCTGAAATATTTTTTTTTTTTATTGTTGCTATTTACAAGGTTACAGTTTGGGCACATGCATCCTGAAATCAAACATGATCCAGTCTTTTTTTTGTTTGTTTTTTTTTTTCTCTCGTTAAACTCTTGAAAATGTATCTTAAGAAGACCGACCGTCAAATGTGACTTTTTGGGATTGAACAGAGGTGGCAAATGTCTCAAAACAAACAAACGAGCCATTGGGGAAATCAAACACAAAATCAAGATGTTGCGTTGGCGGAGAATCCTCAGTTTCCCACAATGCTTCGCATGAGGTCAAGGTGCAGACAGATCGGCCCGGCCAACTTCCGAGTGTCCCTTGAGCAAGCCCAGGCGCACCACCACCACCCTCCTCTTCCTCTCCTCCTCATCTTCCTCCTCTTCGCCATCCTCATCATCCTCTCGCTCCCGCTTCCTCCTCCTCTTCTTCTTCTTCCTCCTCCTCTTCTCCAGCTCCTCTGGCACGCGGTGCTGCTCTTCCTCATCCTCCTCCTCCTCCTCTTCTTCGTCTTCCTCGTCATCCTCGACGTCGTCTTCCTCCATGTCGGTCATGTGATCTTGATTCTCTCCTCCGTTCTGGCCGTAAAAATTAAAAGGAAAAAAAAAAAAAAAAGTCATCAATATGTACAAAACTGCAATTTTACACAGGCAGCTCCGACGCAGGAATGTGTCCGGGCTTCCGTGTGAAAGAGGCTCAAGTCGGACGTCGCGGCGCGGACTCACCGCCTTGTCGTGGGCGGCGCCGCGCAGCCGGTGCAGGCGCAGGCGCACGGTGTCCTTGTTCTGGCACAGGCCCAGGCTGTTGAGGGTGTCCAGGGCGGGTCCGGAGCAGCCCTGCAGACGCAGCTTGGCGCCCAGCGCCGCCTGCAGGAAGTTGTTGGTCCAGATGTTCCTGGTGAACAGCGGCACCGCCAGCGTCAGCACGCTGCGACGCAGCACCTGCAGCTCCGCCTCCGAGGCCGACAGCTGGCTGAGCGCACGTACGCACACAGACACACACTTGTTTGGTGATTTCATGACAGTGTCAATTAGAATTATTTTGGTTTTGTTTTAAAAATCTGAATTTTATGACCACTTTTTTTTTTTCTTTAATATAAAGCAGATATTCGTTTTTTGCATAAAGCACAATATTGTATTTTAATAATCTATTTATATTATTGGATATTCTACATGTTTTACATAAAAAAAAAACTTTTACACATTTAAGATGTTTTTGTTTTTATATTTTGACATTTACATTTTCCACAAAGTATGCAACATTTCTTAGGATAAAGCATAATCTACATTTAAACTTTTTAAAGGAAAATTAGCAGAATGTGAAGTTTAGGTTTTATAAAAACTGCAGAATTATGCATTTGGATGTTTTCATTTTTCTAACATGGCAGAATTAAGTGACAATTGTTAAATATTTTTAACAAAGCGGAATTATGTAAAAGATTTTTCATACATTTTTACAAAGCAGAAATATGGGACATTTTATCATATTTCATAATTTTTTTACATAGCAAAATTATGTTTTTGTTTTACATAAAGCAGAATTTTATGACTTACATTTTTTTACATATTTGGGTAGAGCAGAATTACTCAATATTTTCTTAATTTTCAGATTTTTTTTTACATAAAGGAATTAGGTGTTATTTTCTAGATAAAGCAGAATGACATTTTAATTTACATAAAGCAGAATTTTGTGACCATTTCTTTTTACACATTTTGTTCCGTAAATAATAATATATATATATTTTTTAAACTGAATTCAGAACAGAATTTAAACAGAATTCTGTGCCATTTGGTTAAATGAAAGAAATGTGATGACATTTGTTTTTTAATTAAGCAAAATTACGACTTTTTTTTGTTTACATTTTGTTACATAAAGCAATGATGTGTTTATTTTAACATTTATTACATTTATTAGATTTGGGGGGGGGGGGGCTTTTAATAAAGCCCAATTATGTGATTTTGACACCTGTATGACAGTCTGTCCAGGTAATTAAAAACTTTTGACGGCGACAGCGTGATCTCGGAACGCGTTCCGCCCCCCCTTACACGAGGCCGGACTGGAATTTTGCGGCAAGAGCCGGCCGGCAGAAAGCGGCGTGCGCACTCACTGCCTGCTCTTGACGAGGGCGCCGACGGTGGGGAAGAGGGAGCGCAGGCAGGTGGTGACGAGCGGGGCGCGCTCCTGCGCCCACGCCATGCATCGCGCCCACGGGAAGAAGGCCAGCAGCTTCTTGCTGGAGACTTTCTGGTGGAAGGGGCTGTCGGCGTGCCGCGACAGCGCCTTCATCTCCTCGCGCAGCTCGCGGCTCAGGAAGTCCATCATGGGCTTGCGGGCGCCCTTGGCCGACCAGAGCGTGCGGAAGGCCGAGCGGTAGCACGACTTGCTCACCAGCAGCGCCGCGCGGCTCTTCTTGCCCATGCGCTGGCCGCCCTTCGTCCTGTGGCGGGCGCTCGTCTGCGCACACGGACGACAACATTCTCATTGCGTGACCACACACAAGCCTGTAAATATTGTTATATTGTCGGCCTGCGTGTGTTTCTAAACCGTTTGTGTTCAAACATCCGTTGCTTAAAGGGTAAGTAAGAACTAAGGCAACATCAATGCTAGTTTCGTTAGCCTTTTGCATTGTGTGCTAGCAATAAGCTAGCGGACAGTTTTTGAGTTTGGTTAAATAATCAATGTGTAATTGTTATTTTCTGTGATTGGTTGGCGACCAGTTCAGAGCGTACCCTGCCTCTCGCCCGAAGATTGCTGGGAAAGGCGACACGCGTGAGGACAAGCGAAACGGACGTTGAATGAAAAATTCTCGGTTTTTTTTTTATGTTTAGTTTGAAACTTTTTTACGTAATTTAGGATGTGTTTATTCAGACTTTTTCAAAAGATTTTTTTGCATTTTTTTTTTACATGAAACCGAATTCTGTGACGTTTTATTGATTTTAAAAAATCATAAAGCAAAATTATGTGATGTTTCTATTTTTACATGAGGAAAGAATTATTTTATAATAATTATATATTTTTTTCCACAAAAGAGAATTGGGTGACTATTTTTTTTTTTTAATAGATTTAACCAAATTATGTGACACTGTTTTTACATTTTCTTTTCACATCTAAGCAGAATGATGTTTTTTTTTACATGAAGGCAAATTTCGTAACATTTTCTTTTTCTACATTTTCTTACATAAAGTGTCATTTTTAATTTACATACCTTTAATAAAGCGGATTTTTTTTTTTGGCCCCCCGTGGCCTCACCTGTTTGGCCGCGGCAGGTTTGAGCCACACGATCCTCTTCCCGTTGTTCTTGCGGCAGCATTTGGTCCTGATGACCTGCGCGCACGTTTCGCACACGAACGACTTTTTGCCGACGGCGCCCGCGTCGGGGAAGACCCACTGGGCGGCCTCCGGGGTGGTGAAGGTGAACACGGCCCTCCGGTTGAAGCCTCGGCCTTGCCGCTCGAAGGGACCTGTCGAGAAAAAAAGTTAAACATTTTCACTTATTTTGTTTCTTCTTTTTGGGGGGGGGAACCAACCCTGAAAACGCTTAATGGCACCATATCCCCACTCATTCAAGAATTTGGGGGGCTTTAAAAATAGATTTTATTTCCACAATACAATTATAATGGCCATCAATGATGCGCAGATTTTCACTATTTGCGGTCAGGCAAATAGCGCGGGTCCACTCTAATACATTTTTAGAGCTGAAAACGCAATATAATCATTTGAAATCCAAACTAGAAGTTTTCCCCTTCAAAGTCGCGCCGCCGGAGTCGTCTGCCGCACTTTCCCAGCCTTCTCTGCCAAACGCGTTCATCCATCCGATCGGATTCTTCCGGAATCCTCCGTAGCTGCGCTGGGAAGTCGCCGCCCGCGTCTTCAAAACGGGCCCCCCCCCCTCCATGACGCCCTTTGACCTCGGGGAAGAGGGTAAAGGTTGCTCCCGCACGGTGACGTTCTTCTCGGCAGGGAACTGTCAGATGCTCACGGCAAATTACAAAGGCCGCAGCGGGGACATCTTTGGGGACGCGCGGCTTAATCGTTCGGCCCACATTGAAAGGGGAAAACTTGTAGTTTGAAATCTAGCTTTTCTGACAAAATGTCATCGCCCACTGAACCGAGTTGTAAGGAATGCGACCATTTCCAATGCAGACCCTTGCAGCAGGAGCACGTCTTGTCCTCCTGGAACTTGGCCCGCCGTCGGCCGCGCTGTCCGGCCGCTTTTGGGAGCTCGTCGTCCTCGTCATCTTCATCGCCGGTGGCCGCTGGAAGCTCGGCGGCAAGCTCAGAGTCGGCATAATCGTGCTCGTTGGACTCGGACGGAGGAGCGTCCGCAGCGTCGTCGTCGTCGAGCGCCGCGGCGCTCTTGGCTTCCTCGCTCGTCATCGCGAAGCAAGGGACAACTTGTCAGAGAGTCTGCAAGAAGAGAAGTACAAAGTCGGCGGCGGCCATCACTCGGCTCACGTTAGCAACGAGCTAACACGTCGACAAGGCCCGGCACAGCGGAGCCCCCGCAAACAAGAAGCCCGGGGGCCAGCAGGCCCTCCGACACTCGCGAGCGCCTTCACGATGGCTTCCAAGGAATATTTGGACTGACGGCAGTTGGACACCGAAGCTTGCGGTTCGCGCTTCAAAGTCTCAACTTCAGTTCTTCTTCGTCTTCTTCTTCGGCGTCTTTTTCATTTGCGCCAATTTAGACGCCTTCTGGCGTCTTACTGCCACCTGCAGGCGAACGATATTATAACATTCTCGTTTCTGGTGCGGCGCGAGCGGCCTATCATTGTGCTATTGCTCATCATTATAATTAGGTATTATTATTTGCCTTTATTATTCTGCCCCCCCTCCCCCCCAGAAAATACAACCCACGCCGTTTAACGTATCCGCACAATTAAGGTATCAAACGATGTGTCTCCGCCGGACCCAGATCAGAACTATTTTAGCAATGTTACCAAAATCCAGAAACCAGACGCCATTTTCTTCCCATTTCGCTGTGCCAAAAATACGGTATGTGAATTTAGCCAAAATCGCGTTTTGTCACTCTTTCGCGCGAGGCAATACTTGTTCTTTTTAGATTACGTTGCTCGGAAATCCCTTTACACCTCCTTTTCCACATTTTCAGTTCGCTCTATCTGTCGAATCTTCCTACCTAGTGCGGTTGACTTTTTTTTCTGTGGATAATTTGTAGTACAATATTTCTATTGTGGAAGACGGTATTTATTAAGGTTACCTGTTAAGAGAAATAAGGTATTTTTTTAACTCCATATTTTTCACCTTGGATTTTTAATTTTTGCCCTTTCAGCTTTGGAAAAATCTGAAAATGTCTACCAATGTTACCACTCTTTTATTTATTTATATATATTTTTTACATTTTTACAAAGTAAACTTTTTCTTGGATTGTCTAGTGAGGATAAGCGGTACAGAAAACGGATGGATGGATGTTTGTCTTGTCATTTTAGCTCTTTCTGGTTACATTTAAGGTAAAAACAGCTAACATGATAACTGCCAAAAGTTGCACGTCACATACTCATTTCAAACGTCTTTTTAAGTTTCGTGAAGTTTGATGCTTTTACTTTGTTGGTTCAATTCGTCACAAGGCACAATTACGAGTCTTATTTTGAAGCGTCTGGCCGGAAGTGGTTTCGTCCATCCTTTGCTATTTTCTGGTTCCGCGGGTGATGGCGTCGTTACCGATAGAGGCGCGTCGGTAATGTTTTTGCACATGTTCCAATTCCAAGCTCTTTGATGTGCTAACACGCGCTACTAACTTGCTAGCATAGCTGAAAGCGGCATCTGCTACCGAGCCTCTTGATAATTACGCTTGTGTATTTCAGTGCGGCACATTCGACATAAACACATTTTACGGATGACGGACAAATGAGCTGTAACGTACAAGCCACTGTTAGGGTTTCAAACTGCGCTTAGGGTTCTAAACAAAGGCTCGGGTCTTAAATTAGGGGTTTAAACAACGTTGGGGTTCTGGTTCGGGTTTTAAACAAGGGCGGTGTTTTAAATTAGGGTTTTAAGCAAAGGCTGGTGTCAGGGACAGAATTTGAAAGTAGGGTTTTAAGCCAAGTTTGGGCTTTCATGTTAGGGTTTTAAACAATGAATAAGCTTTCAAGGCAGGGGTAGGGTTTCAAGCCAGGTTTAGGCATTATAATTAAGGTTTTAACCACGGGATAGGGTTTAGGGTTTTCAGGAAGGGTTAGCTTTTTAAAGTTTGGGTTTCAAGGCAGAGTTAGGATTTTAAACAAGCATTGGGCTTTCAAGGCAGGGTTACGGTTTGAAACAAGGGCAAGTTCAGACGCTGAACTGAAAAGCAAGAAAATGTTGTGCTGCAACAGCAAACGCTGCCGGTCTCCATGACGACCGTGTAACAAGCCGTCCCCCTTCCGACATCGCAGGTGTTGATGGGAGTCACTGGAACAGCTTAACCGCTGCGCAGGAACGACGCCATGAACAATGGAGACCTGGGGCACCTGGTGTGTGTGTGTTACTGTATCTTTCTTTGTGTAAAATTGTGTACTGCGCGCATGTGTGTAGAAACTTTAAACACTTATGTGTGCGTGTGTGTGCTAAACAGTGTCCTTTGTGTGTAGACGGGCGAGCAGGTGACGCTGAATGTGGGCGGCCGCTTGTACTGCACGTCATTGACCACACTGAGGCGCTACCCGGACTCCATGTTGGGCGCCATGTTCCGAGGGGACGTTCCTTCCCTGAGGGACGCCCGCGGGAACTACTTCATCGACCGCGACGGGACGCTCTTCCGGTACAGGCGAACGTCTGGCGGCTCGCGTCAGCTAAGCTAACGTAGCAGTCGACGGGTTGAAAGTCCCGTCAGGACGACGGCAATGGACACAAAAACAGAAAGAAGACTATGTATCAAAATAAAAGCATTAGCAGAGCAAAACACAACTGAACACAACCGGTTTAAAGTCAAGGCTTGGGTTTCAAAGTAGGGTTTTAAACCAGCGTTTTGGGTTTCTGAGTAGGGTTTCAAGTCTCCGTTAGGGTTTCAATGCTGGGTTAGGGTTTTTAAATGGGGTTTCAAGTCAGAGTTTGAGTTTCAAAGTAGGGTTTCAACCCAGGGTTAGGGTTTCAAATTAGGGCTTCAAGCCAGCGTTAGGGTTTCAAAGTAGGGCTTCAAGCCAGCGTTTGGGTCTTAAACTGGAGTTAGGGTTTCAAAGTAGGGTTTCTAGCCAGAGTTAGGGTTTCAAGTCATGATTAGGGTTTCAAGACAGGAATCGGGTTTCAAAATAGGGTTTTAAGCCAGGGTTAGAGTTGCAAAGTAGGATTTCAACAAGGGGTAGGGTTTCAATGCAGCGTTTCAAAGTAAGATTTCAAAACAGATTTAGGCATTGAAACGGGGATTGTTGTTTCCAATTAGGGTTTCAAGACAGGATTACTGTTTCAAAGTACGGTTTCAAGTCAGGTTTAAGATTCTAAGTTTGGTTTTTAAGACAGGTTTTGGAATTTATACAAGTGTCCAGGTTCACAGTAGAGTTTTAACACAGGAACAGTTTGTCAAATTATGGTTTCGAGTCAGGGATAGGGTTTCAGATTAAGGTTTCAAAATTGGGTTTCGAGCCAGTGTCTCAAAGTTGGGTTTCAAGTCAAGGTTATGGTGCTCAGACTTCATTCCTGTCCCTGTGCTGCCCTCAGTTACATCCTGAACTTCCTTCGCTCGTCCGAGCTGACGCTGCCGTGCGACTTCAAGGAGGCGGAGCTTCTCCGCAAGGAGGCGGACTTCTACCAGATCGAGGCCCTGCTGCAGCGCCTGGGGGACCCCGCCAGGTGTCCTCGGTCGGCGCCGTACCCGAGCGACTCTTACGACGAGCTGCTGGAGCTGTGCAGCACCAGGAAGCTGTCCAAGTACTCCAACCCGGTCGCCGTCATCATCACACAACTTAGCGTCACCACCAAGGTACGCCGTGGCCTTGTCCTTACACAGCTGCCTTGAAACTACACGTAGGGCTACAACTAACAATTATTTTAAAATTGATTAAACCTTCGATTATTTTTTGGACAAATCGAATAGAAAAAGATTTACATCCCTTTATTCAATAACAGAACTTTATTTCAACTTGACCGTGCACTAAAGTGCACAAACGGGTTGCTGTATGAAAATCCCTCCGCTCATTATAAATAAAATATATAAAATAAATTATGAATACAGTAATCGCTCGCTACAGGATAGAAAGCACAGGACCGAAATGCCAATGTTTAACATACAAGCCACAGCCAGAGTTTGGGGAAATAAATTACAAATGCGCACTTTAGCTCGACGTATAGCTAGCTAATGCACACACTCGTAACAATATGGACAGGAAGAGATACAAGGAAAAGCAATGTTTAGCTTGATTTTGTTTTACAACGACATCAGCATAGTTAAAAACATCACTGCAAAGAATTCGGGGAAGCAGCGGGATCTGCCCGTCCTAATTCCCATATTGCTTTGTGCTGACTACATCGCCAGGACCGTCAAGTGTTTTACACAATTTGAAGCACCAACCCAGGTTTGAAACCCTAACCCTGGCTTGAAACCCTACCTCTTATTGAAAGACCTAAGCCACCAGGCATATTTGAAGCCCTAACCTTTGTTTGAAACTTAAATTCTGTTCGAAGCCCAAATTTGAAACCCTAACCTTAACTTGAAGCCCTACTTTGGGTGTGTAGGTGCAGTGTATATTGTCGGCCATCTCGTGCAGCTTCACGAAGTGGAACAAGCACATGATGGACACTCGCGACTACCAGGTGTCGTTCACCTTCGGCCCGTGTGACCACCAACAGGAAGTCAGCCTGCGCGTCCACCTGCTCGAGTTTATCTCCAAAGCCGTAAGTATGATCGCAATCATCCAGATTGCTCGCTTCAGCTCTCTTCTATGGTTAGCGTTACATTTTTCCCCTTTAACTTCTGTGGTGAATCAAAAAAAAAAAAGCCAAAGAAAAAGCTTGAAACCATAACCCTGGCTTGAAACTAGGCTCTGAAACACAAACTCTGACTAGAAACCCTACTTTCACACCCGCCGACTTGAAACCCTAACTCAGGCTCAAAACCCTTTTTTGAAACCCCAGCCCTGTCTCGAAACTCTAACCCAAGTTTGAAACCAAAATTTAAAACCCTAACTCTGGCTTCAAACGCTAACCCTTTCTTAAAATCTTACTTTGAAACCTTAACCCTGTCTTAATTTATTATTATTTTTCGTAACTGTGTTTCGTCTTTGCCCCGTGTTTTGCAGGGTTTCAGTCTGCGCAACACGCGCGTTCACCACATGAGCGAGCGGGCCAACGAAAACACGGCGGAGCACCATTGGACCTTCTGCAGACGCGTTCGCAAAGCGGACATCTGACGGACGCACGGCCGTCGTCTTTCGAACAATCAGGAAAAGATTCCGAGTCTCTTTTGCGACTCCATGCATGCAATCGCAACCTCCGTTCTATCGAAACACTCAAGACAAATAAAGAAAGTCTGAAAAAAACGATTTGCTGTGGTCATTCGTCCTTTAAAACTATAAATCTTGCTTGAAACCTTAACCCTGACTAGAAACGCTAACTCGGGCTTCAAACCCTCCTTTGAATCCCTATCTGTCTTGAAACCCTACCAATTGCCAAACTAGGAATAAACACGTCATCAAAACCAGTGAAACCTGTTACAGCTCAGCAGAACATCGGTAATCCGATCTACGACCGCCGGTTTGTGTCGTCACTGCGAGGATCCGACGGTTTGGCACATAGCGAGGCGGCAGCAACGATCACACCTCTTAATTCCACACACACACACACACACAAAAAAAAAAAAGCCTTTATAAGAATTCTGAGCAAAGTTTATTCATAACGTGTTAACCTCACAACAGAAGCGAATGCGGCAGGGCACTACGCAACTTGCCCCAACCTCACAACAGAAGCGAATGCGGCGGGGCACTACGCAACTTGCCCCCAAAAGTATGTCATTTATTTGAAAAAAATGTAATAGCGAAATTCCTTTGGGGAAAAAAAATTCTTGGTTCTGGAATGATTGTAGTGGGCACTTCCCTGACCTGCCCCAAAACACAGAGCAATTGTTTTTCTTTTTTCTTTTTAACAAAATTCCCTCCTGATTTTTGTTTTCACTATTTGCTTTGTTGAAATGAATCAAAATAAAGAAACGCCATCTGCCAGATGTAGTGGGGCACTGCACACCTAGCCCCAAAATGTCAATATTTCTTTTTTTCTTTATTACAAAATTCCCACAAGATATAAAAAAATAATAATAATAAACAATCCGCTATGTTGAAATGCATTTAACCCATCACAATGAACACATACACAGTATGTCAATAGTTTCTTTTTTACTGAAACAAATCCCTCATAAAAAAAAAAGGTTTATACAATATCCACTTTTTTTTTAAATGAATCTAAAAAGAAGCGCCATGTGCTGGATGTGGTGGGGCACTATCTGAACTGACCCAACATCAATGTTTTTTGTCTTTTTTTATTGCAAAAATCCCCAATGATTTTTTTTTCTTAAATAATCCGACAACCCACATCAATTGTTTTTATTTTTTTATTGCAAAATTCCCATGTGAATTATTTTTTTTTCCTATCCACTTTGTTTAAATGAATCAAAAAGGAAGCACCAACTGGTGGGGCACTGTCTAACCTGCCCCAACATGTACATCAGTAGTTTTTGTATTTTTTTTTAATTGGAAAATTCCCTCGTAAAAAAATATTTTAAAAACTATCTGCAATGTTATGATGATAGAACAATAATTATAAAAGAACCTGTGATCTTTGTTCGCAAGCTTGGATGTCGTGCGTCACTGTCTAACTTGCCGCAAGAAGTAGAAACATTTTCTTTTCTTTTTTTAATTGTAAACCTCACTCATTAAAGCATGTTTCTATAACTATAGTGGAACCTCAGTTTACAAATTTTATTTAGTGACTCCATTCACGAACCGAAATGTTTGCAGTAGTTCCCAATAAAATAAATTATTCATTCCAGCACCACAATAACGTTATATTTACCTTACTTTTATTGGTGTCTGGTTAAAAAATGCTGTATAATCTAGAAATAAGTAAAAACACTTTTTACTATGACGAAATAATATAGCTAGCATACACCTGTGCAACTCTTGACCCTTTTCACAGGCAGTACTGTATGCTTCGGGGACCGTGTTGGATTATGGGATGTGGCGGCCATTTTGGCCGAGCGGTATACCTGGCGAACGTAAACAAGGCCGGGTAGTCGGGCGGCGAAAGGTGGCGTCTTAAAATACAAGAACGGTAATTCGATTTACAGGGAACCATTACACCACGAAGCCAGGCTAACGCTATCACCAGCTAGCTCTTTCTGTGTGTCGAAGCCAAGTTAAGAAGAAGAAGAATCACCTTTATTGTCATGAACATGCATGCATGCGCATGCAATTTGTTCTCTGCATTTTACCCATCACAGTGAACACATACACATTAAGGTGGAACCCCGGCAGACACTCGCTGCCTGTGACTGGCGCCTCCTCAGGATAGTTTGTGTTCCCCCCCATTGTCTCTTTGTTCGTGTGCACCCTGTAAAGTGACTTCAGAAATTTGTTTCGAAACACATTTAGTGTTTGACAATAATTGAGACGCCTTTGTAGATAGCTATATCGTTATCTAGCTAGCTATGTATATAGCCAAAATGCATCTTCCAGAGTTGCCACAATTTACAGAACAGCTCTGTGTCGTTGCTTAAATTCCCGAATTGATTTTGTGACATTCAGGCGACTGTACTGCGTGTGTTGGAGCGAAAGCAGTGTGGGCATGTAACTAGCAGAAAGCATGTGTGACGTGCGCCGCTGTGTTTAACTTGCCCAGCCTGCCGGAAATCAAGAAGAAGAAGAAGAAGAAGTCTGGTACGTAGACTTCACACCGACACAACACCAAACGTGAAGGTGATGCAGGCGACGAGATCGCCATCCGTCAGCGGCCTCAGCTCTGAGGAGCCCCCAGGTAGCGATGTAAGATCACGTTAGGAGGCTCAACTTCAAAATGGAATAGTTATTGTGGACTATAATCATAAAAGTAAGCACACAAGTCAACTTACCCTCGTTGTCGGTGACATAATGTCACAGCCGAACACGGCACCCGATGACAGCGGGACGGTAGGAGGAAGCACAGGTAGTTAAAAAGTTGGCACCGCCCCATTCACTAGTATCAAGTTACCCACGAAGCCATGTTGTCTCTGGTGAAAGTTTACAAAACTATCCGTCGTAAAATGCGCACTGCGGAGTCCGCTGGTGGCGGTGTTGATGTTCAGCTCGCCTTCTGCGATTCTTCAAAAGTCAATCCATCGCTTTTTTATTTCCTAATTTTTGGGGAGCTTAAAAAACGTCACCGAGGTGTTCTGTAATTTGAGGCATCCAGCGAAGACGCATTTTCGGGATGTAGCCATCGTTAGCTTGCTAACTGCACGCTGGTGTGGTAAATGGGACTTGCTATGGAAACTAAACAGCTAACTCACAACTGAGCAGCATAGCCAAACGAAACGACGTCACTTTGTCCTTATATTGTGGGAGAGGGAAGTATACGCCCCAGCCCCGTGACCTCCGCCTTCCGTTGGGCAGGAATGAATGAAGACTTTGAGACACTTGGCGTTTGGGCTAATTTGATTTATTGAACAAGCCTTAGTGTCATAGCAGCTGCGTACAAAGCCAGGACAACAAAAAAACCCTGGATCTCACTTTATCAAGGTTTAATTAACTCTGGGCGTGGAATTACATGTACCCGGAAGATGGTCGTTCCTCATGACCATATTTGGAACCACACCCGCTTGCTGGCGCCTCACAGTCTAGCTAAGTTCACACCTGGTACCCTTATCTTATAAGATGCAAAACAGTCCTCTTTGCAGACCGGATGCCTGTTGTGAACCCAAGACATGTTACTGTCTGGGCAGAGAAGGAAAACCCTAATAAACGTACAAATGGTTGAAGGAAGTCTTTTGATGTAGAACTACAAAGAAAAGATGGTTGGCTTGAATACAGATCTCCAAACATTTGGCCCTCTGACTTCGGCTAGACTATATCGCAACAATTCAGCACTATATTGTTGACCCGGAAATAGCACATGAACCGGGATATTTTTTCTTTGAAAATTTAGTTTGGAAACCGAATTGTTCAGAAACTGGGTCATTGTAAACTCAAGTTCCACTGTTATGTTAAAGAGAGAAAATATTAAGGCTGGAAGTATCTGTGAGGCTTGTTTTCAAGTATTTTGGCAACAAATACATATAGTAAGTAACCTAAGCCACCCTCACGGGATGTAACGTCACGACTCAACCTTGGTGTCATATTTCTAGAATTTTTTACTTTCCTTTTGCGTTTACAAACACTAAGGGATTATTTTGGTCGGCCCTGTACCCCACCGCCACCCCGCAAAAATCTAAAAAATGTAGCTCTGGCTACACATGTAGCTTACCACTACAGTGTGTGACTGAGGACTGAATGAATAATGCATCTTTAATGCGCTATATAAGTGTAATGTATTATTATTATTAACTGTTTTTGTGGTCTTTGGTCTTGGAATATTGGTGGGGCACTGCCCGACTTGCCCTTACAAGTATGAACATTTGTAAACCGAGGTTCCACTGTCACAACTACAAATCATCAGGCCCCTCCCATACTCAGAGTTCAGACATTATACTGTACATTATAGAGTACATGTAATTGAAGTCAAGTTTATATTTATTGCCCTTAATCACAAAAGAATCGAAAAGGGCTTCACACGCCCACAGTTGGCAATAATTAACCACATCCCATCCATCTAATCCCCCCAATCGGGCAAGGAAAAACTCAACTGCATCCTTGGACGAGTAATGGGCAGAACCAGCACAGGACGAAAGACAGCAGTCCTGGTCGGGTGACACCAGAGATAACATGTCTTCTTGGGTAGCTTGATATTATCCATCCATGCATCCATCCATTCTGTTCCGCTTATCCGAGGTCAGGTCACAGGGGCACTTGCTCCATCCAGCTCTTCCGGGGGGATCCAGAGCCATTCCCCACCAGCCGGGAGACATAGGCTTTCTAGCGTGTCCTGGGTTGTCCCCTGAGTCTCCTCCTGGTGGTGCATCCGGGGAACACCTCACCAGGTAGGGGCCTGGGCGGTATCCTAATCAGATGGCCGAGCCACCTCATCTGGCTCCTCTCGATTCGGAGGAGCAGCGGTTCTACTCTGAGACCCACCCAGATCACAAAGCTTCTCACCCGATCTCCAAGGGACAGTCCGGACACGCTGCTGAGGAAACTCACTTCGGCCGCTTGGATCCGGGATCTTGTTCTTTCGGTCAACACGACCCACAGCTCGTGGCCATAGGTGAGGGTAGGAACGTAGATCAACCGGTAAATTGTGAGCTTCGCCTTTCGACTTAGCTCCTTCTTTACCACAACGGACTGATACAAAGTCCGCATCACTGCAGACGCTGCACCGAATCGCCTGTCAATCTCTGGTTCCATTCTTCCCTCACTCGTGAACCATACTCCGAGATACTTGAACTCCTTCACTTGGAGCAAGATCTCATCCCCAACCCGGAGAGGGCACTACACCCTTTTCCGACTGAGGACCACGGTCTCAGATTTGGAGGTGCTGATTCTCATCCCAGCCGCTTCACACTCAGCTGTGAACTGCTCCAGTGAGAGTTGGCGATCAGGGGTTGACGAAACCAACAGAACCACATCATCTGCAAAAAGCAGAGATGCAATACTGAGGGCACCAAACCGGACCCCTCTACGCCTCGGCTGCACCTTGAGATTCTGTCCAAAAAAGTTATGAACAGAATCAGTGACAAAGTTCAGCCTTGGCGCAGTCCAACACTCACCGGACCAAATCCGACTTACTGCCGGAAATGCAGACCAAACTCTGACACTGTTCGTACAGGGACCGAACAACTTGTATCAGTGGGTTCTATACCCCGTACTCCCGAAGCACCCCTCACTAGATACCTGATTTTATATACTTAGCGATTATTTTATTTTTTTATTCATTCAAATTTGGCTGGCTTTTTAACATGTCTGTGGTGTGTCGAATTTTCATGACATTTTATGGGCCTGCTTAGTGCCACTTTAAAAATAATATTTTGACATCCTGGGTTTTTTAAATCATAGAAATCCTTTGTTAAAATGTTTTAAAACTATCCAGTACGTTCAAAAGATAATAACGATGAAAGTAGCTGTGATTTTTGTTCGTGAGCTTGATGCGGTGGGGCACTGCCCCATCTTGACCAAAAAAGTATGAACATTTTCTTTAGACCCAAATTTTTTCGACCTCCCTCGTGTAAACGTTTCTATTATGAGCAGCTATGTTAAAATTAGAAAATACTATAGCTAAAAGTAGCTGAGAGTCGTTTTTCAAGGGTTTAGGCGACAAATACGAAAATAACCCAAGCCACGCCCTCCACCCGTGACGTCACGAGCCAACATTGGTGTCAGATTGCCAGACTTTATGAATTTTTTTTTTTACTTTTCCGTGTTAACGCACACTACAGTTTCACTAGTGCAGTCACGGTATTTGGTCGTATTGTCGGAGGGGATTATTTTGGGAGTAATTCCCCACATTTGTCGGCCCGGTTCCCCACCCCCACCCTTCTCTGGCCTCTTGTCCCGCCCCCTCTCCTTTCTCCCCGGCTGCCTCCGTCAGCCGCTCCGCTCTCGTCGCAGCCATTTTACGGTGGAGCGTCAGCGCGGCGGCGACCGGAGGATGCCAAGACAGCGCGGTTAAGAGGTAATTCCGCCTCGGGCCCTCTCTTTTCCCCGTCGTTTGGTCGACCTTCACACGTCCCGCTGGCTACGTCGGCCGTAGCAAGCGGCAGGACGGGGCCGACGGGGCTGGTTGGCTGGCCGGAGCCACACCACCGTCGCGGCCGCTCGCCACGGAGGGAAGCTTGACGCCCGCAAGTCTGTAAAAAAGAAAAGCGACGCCCTTCGCCCAAGCTGTCAAAGTTTTTTGCGAGGCTGTCAGCGTGGAGCGGGTGAGCCTAAATTTGACACTTTTCTGAAAATAACAATAATCGAGTCTCGTTTTGTTGGCGCCACACCGATAGGGGGCCCCCGAGAGCAGGGTGTACCCAATTTAGCGACGGCTAGCTCGACTTTTGTGTTTAGTTGTTTTATGCTCAGAGACAAGTTTTATTTACACTAAAGCTGTCCCGAGTTGAAAACTAAATTTAATCAAATGCCTTTAAAAACATATTTTTGACATTACTATAGTTTATTACACGCATTGGCAGCATTGTCGCTAAACCAGTTTAAAATGCCAAAACAAAATGACCGCCTGTGTTCCAGATGGTTGGGCTTTTATTTGTCGAAGACCAAAGAGTTCCAATGTGTGTGTGTTTTTTAAACATTATTATGTTCGTGTTTCTTATGCGTAAAAGCAGCGGTGTCGCAAACCTGATTCTAAATGGCGGAACAAAATGGCCACTGGTGTTCCAAATAGGGATGCAAATTCTAGGAATTTTCAAAGTTGGAAACTTTCTACGGGAGTTAACCGGGATTTATGGAAATGGATGGCATTAAACCAGGAATTTAGAAAATTTAAGCTTGTCTCTCAAGATAGAACAGTTGGGGAAAATATAAGCTGGTCAAAAACGGCTCTCAAATTGAAGTAAAACACTCAAATTTATTATTTACGTATTTATTTCTCCTCGACCGTCTCATTTTATCTGCTCTTCAGGGAACGCCTTCTCTGATTGGCTGACAAGTCACTTTTATAGGCCCAAATTCCGAGACATTGAAGTGTCCACATTTTATGACGCGTCATTTCCCCTAAAAACTCGACTTAACTAGCGCAAAAGGAACATTGGTGAGAAGAGCAGTGTGGGAAGTAGAATAGATAATGTACTTCAGCAATCAATTATGAGTATTTTTTTGGTTGAATTGATTTCTTACGAAGGATTTTAGAGGTGTTTGAAGTGCTCTTTTTTTATTTTTTTATTCCACAAAGATGGCAGCCACTTGTCACGTTGCTACTTTTTGCTTTGTGTGGTGTGGCAAAATTAGAGTTTCGGATATGCCGCTGCTTGAGTGAGTTGAAAAAAATGGGGCATTACGGTACTGCAACACCCTTGCGTGTGGGCAAGGAGAGCTATCTATTTTGCATGGATGTCTGCTTATGACTAAACAAAATGTTTTGATTTATGCTAATTTCAAATGGTGAAGCTATCATCTCAAAGACCCAACACAAATAACAGTTCCATGGCAATGCTATTGCGAAACTGATTTTAAATGCCAGTACGAAATGGTCACCTTTGTTACAAAGTTATGCTAAAATAGTTCAGATGTGATTTTTAACAATGCTATTGTACTTATTATAAATCTTACGCGAAATGGCAGCACTAACGCCTAACGAATTTTAAATGCCAATACAAAATAGCCACATGTTCCAAACTGTTGAGCTATTATTTTTCTGAGACCAAACGCAAAATTCCCATGATTTAGTTTTGGATTTGTTACTGTACTCATTTATATTCCGAAATGGCAGTGATATCGCTACATCCGTTTTACTTGCTAGCACAAAAGAGCCACCTATCTTCCAAATGGCTCGATCTTATTTTTCAGAGACCAAACGCGAAAGTAGTTGCGATATGTTTTTTAAAATCGTTGTTGTACTCATTTTAACTACAACCCCAATTCCAATGAAGTTGGGACGTTGTGTTAAACGTGAATAAAAACAGAATACAATGATTTGCAAATCATGTTCAACCCATATTCTTTTGAATACACTACAAAGACAAGATATTTAATGTTCAAACTGATAAACTTTATTGTTTTTAGCAAACAATCATTAACTTAGAATTTTATGGCTGCAACACGTTCCAAAAAAGCTGGGACAGGGTCATGTTTACCACTGTGTTACATCACCTTTTCTTTGAACAACATTCAATAAACGTTTGGGAACGGAGGACACTAATTGTTGAAGCTTTGTAGGTGGAATTCTTTCCCATTCTTGCTTGATGTACAGCTTCAGTTGTTCAACAGTC
Source organism: Phyllopteryx taeniolatus (assembly GCF_024500385.1). Classification (NCBI taxonomy): domain Eukaryota; kingdom Metazoa; phylum Chordata; class Actinopteri; order Syngnathiformes; family Syngnathidae; genus Phyllopteryx; species Phyllopteryx taeniolatus. Next base: position 30,306,206 of record NC_084510.1, read on the forward strand.
CGGGGTCTCCGTTGTCGTATTTTACGCTTCATAATCCGCCACGCATTTTCAATGGGAGACAGGTCTGGACTGGATCAGGCCAGTCTAGTACCCGCACTCTTTTACTACAAAGCCACGCTGTTGTAACACGTGCAGAATGTGGTTTGGCATTGTCTTGCTGAAATAAGCCAGGAAAAAGACTTTGCTTGGATGGTAGCATATGTTTCTCCAAAACCTGTATGTATCTTTCAGCATTAATGGTGCCCTCACAGATGTGTAAGTTACCCCTGCCATTGGCACTAACACAGCCCCATACCATCACAGATGCTGCCTTTTGAACTTTGCGTCCATAACAGTCCGGATGGTTCTTTTCCTCTTTGGCCTGGAGGAGACGACGTCCACAATTTCCAAAAACAATTTGAAATGTGGACTTGTCGGACCACAGAATACTTTTCCCCTTTGCGTCAGTCCATCTTAGATGAGCTCGGGCCCAGAGAAGCCGGCGGCGTTTCTGGGTGTTGTTGCTAAATGGCTTTTGCTTTGCATAGTAGAGTTTCAAGTTGCACTTACGGATGTAGCGCCGAACTGTATTTACTGACATTGGTTTTCTGAAGTGTTCCTGAGCCCATGCTGGTGATATCCTTTACACATCGATGTCTGTTTTTGATGCAGTGCCACCTGAGGGAGCAAAGGTCATGGGCATTCAATGTTGGTTTTCGGCCTTGCCGCGTACATGCTGTGATTTCCCCAGATTCTGTGAACCTTTTGATGATGATATGGACCGTAGATGATGAAATCCCTAAATTCCTTGCAATTGTACGTTGAGGAACATTGACCTTAAACTGTTCCGACTATTTTCTCCCGCACTTGTTCACAAAGCGGTGAACCTCGCCCCATCTTTGTTTGTGAATGACTGAGCAATTCAGCCAAGCTCCTTTTCTACCCAATCATGGCACCCACCTGTTCCCAATTAGCCTGTTCACCTGTGGGATGTTCCCAACAGGTGTTTGATGAGCATTCCTCAACTTTCTAAAAACAATCAAGTTTATCAGTTTGAACATTCAATATCTTGTCTTTGTAGTGTATTCAATTAAATATAGGTTGAACATGATTTGCAATTCATTGTATTGTTTTTATTTGTTTAACACAACATCCCAACTTCATTGGAGTTGGGGTTTTACACGAAATAGCAGTACTATCGCTAAACTGATTTTAAATGCCAGAACAAAATGCCCCATGTTCCAAATGGTTGAGCTATTTTTCATAAACCAAACATGAAAAAACTATTTTTTTAATCGTTATTGTCATTATTTATATTACAAATGCCAGAACAAAATGGCCACCTGTGTTCCAAAATGGTTGAGCAGTTATATTTCAGAGATCAAAGGCGAAAACACTTCCGATGTGTTTTTAAATTGTCATTGTACTTAATTAAAACTACCGTATTTTCGCGACCATAAGGTGCACCGTATTAAAAGGCGGAGTCTCAGTTACGGGGTCTATGTCTGTATTTAACGCATACATAAGGCGCACCGTATTAATGAGCGCAGGCATGGTTAAACATGCGCCTAGCTTAAAACATGCGCTAGCATGCATGCATGGTAAAACATACGGTAGCATGCATGCTAGTATATGGTTTTAAAAAGGCAGCGGGAGCAAAACTGAATTCGGTTGTACTTTATTGAAGTATTTATCAATGTACTCGTGTTATTTTTTGGATCAATCCTCATCCACAAATCCATCAAAGTCCTCATCTTCTGTATCCGAAATGAACAGCTGGGCAAGTTCTCCATCAAACACGACGGGTTCCCTCTCGTCATTGTCGGAGTCTGTCTCGTCGCCGGGGGGGCCGTTCGGCGACGATGCCGGCGTTTTCCTGCTTCCTCCGCTTGCGAACCGTGGATTCGTTGATCTCGAATTCTCTGGCGGCTGCTCGATTCCCGTGTTCCTCCGCGTAACTGATAGCTCGCGGTTTAAACTGTGCTCCGTAAGCGTGTCTCTTCGTAGGTGCCGTTTTCGGGGGTCCTTAGCCAAACCGATGTCGTTTTGCACAATGCACACCCCGGCGCTATATACCTACCGGGGGCGTGCCTTTAGCGTCCTCTTTCATGCGCACCCTTCCCCCTTTAACGTCCACACGCTGTCCTCAGTCACGTCCGCCTTTCCTCTATATAAGCAGCGTGTCGGCAGGAAATGCTCCCAGTCAGTCGGGCGGAGCGCTCATCCAAGTCACACAACAACATTTACCGATTTTGGAACTCTGTGCGCACACAAGGCGTGCCGCATTATAAGGCGCCCCGTCCATTTTGAAGAAAATGTAAGACTTTGAAGTGCGCCTTATGGTCGTGAAAATACGGTACTCAAAATGGCAGCGCTATCTCTAAACCAATTTTAAATGCCAGAGCAAATTGGCCACCTGTGTTCAAAATGCTTCAGCTATTATTTTTCAGAAACTAAACGCTAAACATTCTGTTTTTTTTATTTTATTTTATCGTTGCTCTACTCATTTATATTTCGTCAAATGGCAGTGCGATCATTAAATTGATTTGAAATGCCATAATGAAACAGCCGCCCGTGTTCCCAATGGTTTACCCATTATATTTCGGAGACCAAACGTGAAAACACTTACAATGTTTTTAAAATAAATTTTGTACCCATTAATACTACACAAAACGGCAGCGCTAACACAAAATCGATTTTAAAAGCTAGAACAAATTGGCTACTTTTTATACAAATGGTTGCGCCATACATTTTTGGTGACCAAAAGCAAAAATGGTTCAGAAAGATCAAATGTTTTTCTATCAAAAGTGCTGTGGTGAAATTGTGTATTTCTAGAATAGTGCAATGGGCTAAAGGCTTCTTTATACTCGCGGAGACGGTGACCGCGCTGACAGCACTGCGGCTATCCCGCACGCAGTTTGCCTTTATACTCGAGCGCAACCCACGCGCGCTGTTTTGAATGTATGCTGCAGTTCTCCTCCAAGTTGGGGTTGTCGCTACGTCTGGCATTGGCTAGGACACCACAGGGTGGCGTTTCCTCTGCATTTTTTTTTTCCATTTCCGGTAGCCGTTTTTACTTTCCTTTCCGTAACAAGGAACAAAGCAACAACAATTGTGACCGTGGAACAGAATCTGCTAAAACAAATGGACCTAGATGACACGTTTAATTATGCTGCAAAATCGATCGAGAAGGCGGCGTCATAGGTGCTATGTGGAACCAAGGGGCACGCTGAGTACGTCATCGTCAGCATGTGACTAAAACGGACCAATCACGAGAGATGATCTCCGCAGCGTTCGACGCACAGCAACTATTTTTGCCGTGTGCGCGGCAAGCTACACAGAGGGGCCGCGCGGGACAATTTGTCAGTCACGTGATGCAATGCGGGTGTTGTCGGCCGCGCGACCGCGGGAGTATAATGAGGCCTTTACTACTAGTAAATTATTATACATGTAAACTGTATATTGTCTGTATCCCTTTTCACACCGTATTTCAAAGGTGGTTTCTTTAGGGCTTTTCCCGTTGGCTGTTTTGTGTGAAAGGTACCGACACGAATGGGGACTGTGAAATTCAACACCTCACGCTCACTTCCCCCACCCTTTTGTGTTAAAAACTCTGAAGGCAGGATTCCCTGTAGGCTGTTTGAAAGGTAGCACCCGTTTGCTGTAATGTTCGGCCGCACTCTGTTATGTGTGAAAGGTGCAGGCTGACAAATGGTCAATCAAATGGTGTAAAAACCTCATGTGGATTGAACCAATTGTCATTTTTTGTAACATAGCCGTACGTATAGTGATTACAATTTTGGCTTGCAGCACGAAGCAAAAAAATTATGAAGCGACGGCTGGTAACGCGAAAAATGCATTATTTGGGGTACTCCTTAGTAGAGCTGTCACTATAGAATCTTTTTAGAATAATTTTTCCTATTATTGATCGAATAATAATTGCCCCCTCACTATTAGTAACATTTATTTATTTTTTAACTGCTAACTTGCATTTTATTCTCAATGGACTTCAATCCTTAAACTTCATATGTTGGTACTGAGTATAAATCTGGTGTACCAATTTTGAGACAGCAAAATGCCAAATGGTTAGCTATCGCGATTAGCATTAGCACGCTAGCAATTACCATTTTAGGTCAAAAAACAGTAACTACCTTTCAGCCCACTCATACTCATTATGTTATATGTACATTACACATCTAGCAGTGTCTTAAAGATCACTTAGAGACGCTCCTTTGTCATTTTTGGCAAAGTTTATAATTTGCCTAACACTGCGTCCGTCTGCAATAAATGCCCATGTGATACATGGGTTTCGGCGGCGCAAGTTTACAATTTTTTTAATTTTTTTATCCCCAGTCCTAATCCTAAATCAACCTGCCACTGTACTGGATTATGCTAAAGTATTTTCACCTACTATGTTTTACGTTTTAACAGCAAATCTTCATTTTTATTTTTGGAAATTCCTGGTTTATTCTCATAAAGTCCCATTAATTCCCAGAGAAAGTTTACCACTTTGAAAATTCCCGGAATGGCCTGGTATTGACTTGAAATGGAAAATGGGATAGTGGCTACCAAAACTTGATTCGCTGCTTCATGGCTTGAGGGGTAGATCGGTTTTAGATTTAGCCCCTTTCGTGCTGCATGCCCCACAAATGGGCACAAACGGTAGCGCTAGCATTTATTTGCCCGTGCCTTTCAGACGGAAGTTGCTGAAGCAAGACTTTCTGGTGTGTCTGGGAGAGCGACAAAGGGACAGTTTCAGTTTCAGTTTATTTTTGAAAGGGGACAATGCAATTTCATAAAACACATGAAGTACACATGGTTAAAAAAGCCAGAATTAGCCAGAAGGCTAGTTTTCATCTGTAGTCCCCTGGCCATGATGTAAAAAAGCAGTAAAATACATCTACAAGACAATATAATACAGGATACATAATCAAACTATACTATTAAGAGACAGGGACGGTGACGTCGTGGCTTCCTGCTATATACCATAAGGGCTGCAACAATTATAGTAATCGAATAAATTGAATCATTGGATTATCAAAAATCGAAGCAAAAGCCATCTCGATGCTTTGCAGGCATTTTTACACATGGACTATTGTTACTGCTGAGGCACGCATCACACTCCATGTAGACGTTAATAAGGAGGAAAGAATGTGTAAAAGACAATGTTTTATCTTTCAATTGTTTTATTGAACAAATTTTAACAAAATAAACAGATAATTACCATTCATAGACAAGCGCCACAACTGATGTCCAGACTGGCTAACAGTTAGCCAGTTAACAGCCAGTCCCTAACCTGAGCCAAGTCTACTTTCATTGGCTGACGCCCACATCACTCACTAGATGTGATGATGGCGACCCCAAGCGGACATAAATAATACCCGCACATCACATGCACATTTTGTTGTTTAATAATGTAAAAATAAATTTTGGTCGAGGGGATAATTGTTAGAATTAGACTTTGTACCGATCTGATCGGCTTGATCGGTATCGGCCGATAATTAGCATTTTATGCTGATCGGCTTTGTCATAATTCACTGATCCGATCAATGACGTAATTGATCAGTTCCGCAAAAGACATTTACTCCACGTCATTGTCGTGTACCGATCCAAAAGCTCGTTAATTTCTAGCCTTGTCACGGGTCTTGTGATGTAGTACTGTAACTATCTCACGGCCAATAAAGTTGTATTTCAATCTTTTCTCGGTGAGAAAACATTCGGCGATGTGGGACTTTTTTGCGGTCCCTCCGACTGACAACACGTAATGCGTGGATCAGACTACAAGAGAAATTTGGTCTTTCACGATTGCACTATGTCAGACTACTGCAATAAAATCTTGTATTCCAATACCACTGCATCCCGTCTTTTACCAACACTGGGCTTTATCTTGTCAAATCAAATGCCATCGGATGCACTCGTTACCTTGGCAACGACAACAAAATGGATCACAAATGTATTGTGTGGGGGCAAAAATATTAAAATAAGGAAAAAGGTGTGGTGGTCATCACCGGTGCTCGGGAGTGGACGTTCATTCACGGATTGCTTGAGGTATGTTCACGTACTTTTTAATACGATACGGCTCGCAAGCAGGAAAAAAAAACGTTATGTAGCCTAGCAAGCTAGTGTTAGCACTAAGGGTTCTATGTAAACATGCCAGCGTTCTGTCGAATCATGCTCTAAAGTTTTGGTGTGTGTGAAGTAATTTAATTACAATAAAGTCATTTAATTACACTAGACAATGGCACCAATTATTTCTCTCGTTGTAATGTTGGTTTGACCTGACTGAAAACCTAAACTTATGTCAGTGGCCAAACCTTGAATGCCCTGTAGAGGTCATTAATGTTTTACCTTTTGTCTAAAACGCTAGAGAATACTTTTGAAGATACTCACGATACAGTACACAAGTATATAAGGTTAAATGAACAAGTCATTTAAATAGACACATTGCTCCATCTTGTGATCGGTTATTGTTTTTTTTTTTTTTTTAAACTCGCTGATCTGTGATTGACCCCAAAAATCCTGATCGTGTAAAGCCTAGTTAGAATATTGGATTCTAAAAATATTCGATAGCTGCAGCCATATCTCCTGATACTACGGCTTCATGGGTCAACTTCAACCTGCTATCCTTTATCTGTGTCTTACACACCAGACCTTATAATGCCGGCTTGGATGGTCAGTGTGAAAGAGGCTTTTGGTTTGACTGCTGGTTTTGTCCAGACTCGTATGTCCCTTTCACCCTGAGCTGGTTTGGAGCTAGAGCCAAGTGCATGGGTTCTTTTTATGCATATTAGAGGCATAGCAGTAAGACTGCGTTCATTTTTCTGTGCCTTTCAGATGGAATCGCTAAAGTGTGACATGTTGTATTCGGCATTCAGATAATTGTTAGGGATGTCTCGATCACATTTTTTGCACCCGAGTCAAGAGTCCACACCACTTGATTTGGAGTAACTGCGGATACAGAGTCCTGATACGATAACTTAGGCAATGCATTAGGTGTTCATATTGTCTAGTCTCTTTTTAATTTTTTTTAAATTTGAAGTATCCCTACATGATACCTTTTTATATGGCTATAAGTATATTCTCACTCTGGAATCACCCTCGTTAAAATCCATCCAAACGGCTGTTTTTGGCAGGTAGTGCTTCTACAATGTTAACACGTTAACAACTGTTCTTTTGGCCCCCCAAAGAGTGATGCCATTCGTGGTTGGGGCGTGTCTCTAATTTAGGGGATAAATACCTGTAATTTCTCATGTATAATGTGCGTTTTTCCCCCCCCAAAAAATTCCCAAAAGTCAATAGTGCGCATTATACATAGGTATAGGGGAAAATGAAAAAAAACTTTCACGTTTTATACATTTACGCTGCCATCTAGAGCAGGGGTGTCAAACTCAAATTCACGGTGGGCCAAAATAAAAAATTGGGACGTCGTCACGGGCCAAACTCAACATTTAATGAAAAATCACTGCGATGTGCATGTTTCCCTTCTCTGCAGAGAAGGGAAACATGTAGCGTTAAAGTTTATCATATGACAACAACTGGGATAGACTCCAGCATGCCCGCGACCCTAGTGAGGAGAAGCGGCTCAGAAAATGGATGGATGGATAATAAACACACGAGAAATCAAATTTGCGATAAAAGACATCAGTGGTATTTGTTTGTTGTTTTGTATTTAAATGTATAACATGAATTATTCTCTTTCTCTCTATCTTCCATTTATCTATCTCCAACTACCTTTCTTTTTTATGTAAATCTTTTTTTCAAAGCCCAACAACAAAACAACCCAAAAAAATAAGAATGCCCTTCAATAAAAAGCCAAACTTGAAACGATTAACAGTCTCTCTGCCTAGGCGTTGATAAAGGGCATTCAAAAAACATTAATTCAATTGTTATATTCTTTGTTATAGCCACATTGCGCCGCACACAACAAACAGGTCTGTCTTTTACTTTAGTGAACAGATAATTTGCCTCCCACCTGTCTCGGAAGGTAACTGTTTTCCATCTTTCGTTTGGCCATTTTTGGGAAGGGGAAGTGTAAATTTGCCCGAGGAGACTGGTAGCATAGTTGCTAACGACAGCAACAGAAAGGGAAGGGGCGCTCGCCGGTCTAGACTGATGGGCCAACATACTAGCAAAGTATTCTGGGATTTGTAATATTAGTGGCGCATGTGCTATATACTGGCGGGTCCAATATAATTACATCGTGGGCCAAATTTGGCCCCCGGGCCTGAGTTTGACATATATGATCTAGAGGTTATGAAAAAGCCGTACACTTTCATTTCAATATGCCACCACCACCAAGAGGTTAAGAAAAAGGTGTAGCCTACACTTCATTTCAATATGACAGGGGTGCATATGACCGCATATATGTACAGTTGTGCTCATGAGTTTACATACCCAGGCAAATTATTATTTTTTTAAATGTATTTATTTATTTTATTATTATTATTATTTTTTTAAATACGACTGATGACTGAACAACAACCATCATTAATTTCTTTGTGGTTACGTTTTGTTTAATAATGCTTTTCTGATTTGCTTGACAGTTTAATTTGAATCCCATTAAAATAAAATATGTTTCGCCTGGTCCTTCATTTTTTCTTTAAAGAATTGTACACATCTTACAAATTCTGCCTGGGTTATCAAACATATTAGCACAACTGTATGTTTTCTCATTTACTAAATAAAAGTAGGGGTGTGAATTTCAAAATAAGAGCAAATAAATACAAAATATTACATGTTCAAATAAAGTGCTTAACTTCAGAATAATTCTTTGAAAAAACTAACAAAATACAGATACATGTTTTGATAATATGGGTCGATGCAAAATCATGCATTGTCAAAATGCATTATACATGGGTAGAAGGGTTTTCCAGAATTTGTACGTCAAATTTGGGGGTGCGTATTATACATGGGTCCGCGTAATACATGAGAAATGACTGTAGTTGGGTATCCACACCACTCAGGCTAGAGCTGTCCTATCTAGCCTGTGTGCATTAACTTATGAAGCCTGCTCGGACGAGAGGCGAAATGTCTTCTAAGAATGGGTAAACGATATTCACGTTTTAAGTTTAATGCAGCAGTGGCTTACACCTAGTAACCAAAATCTTTTTTCTAGCATATTAGAGGTAAAGCACCAAATAAAGAAACAAATTACACATCCTAAATAAACTAAAATCCACCCATTTTTCGAACCGCTAGGGTCGAGGGCGTGCCGGAGCCTATCCCAGCTGACTCTGGGCGTGAGGTGGGGTACACCCTGAACTGGTCCCCAGCCAATCGCAGGGCACATAGAAACAAACAACCATTTGCACTCACGATCACACCTATGGGCAATTTAGTCTTCAATTAACCTACTGTGCATGTTTTTGGGATGTGGGAGGAAACCGGAGTACTCGGAGAAAACCCATGGAGGCACAGGGAGAACATGCAAACGCCACACAGGTGAGGCCGGATTTGAACCCCAGTCATCAGAACTGGGAGCCAGATGTGCTAACCAGTCATGCACCTGTGCCGCCCCAAAGTAATATCTATAAAACAAAATATCAGAAATTTCACTTAGTGCAGCAACGAAATGATGATCCTAAATGGTCGATGAATCAGTTTTACTCAATGCAAAATTTTAGAAGTAAAACCAGACTGCTTAAATCTACTGCAGGCATTATGCCTGTCCTTAAACGCAAGCTTCACATATAAACAGTTCACTAGTTACAGCAGGTCAACTGTTGTCATTGGTCATTTGGGTAACGTAGTTCTCTTACTGTGTGTCGGCTAGAAGTGATGTCAGGCAGCGCCTTTGTTTGGGTCGCCGCCATAGCTCCTTTTTCTATTGTCAATCAACTCACCCCATAACGCGAGGGAAAAGTGGGGTCTGCTTTTTTTGGTTCATATATGAACAAATAGGTGCTGTGCAATCTGGCTAATTCATTTGCGGCAGAAATAAGTGACAAGCCAACAATCCAGGCAATCGTGTGGGTGTTTTTCACTCTACCTCGCAAACGTTAAACATTAAATTGTGTAATATAAAGCTAAGCTATTACTCTTCCATTTGACAATATTTCTGGACCCCAGGATTATTTTGTCGCTTCGTGACCTTTAAAAATGAAGGAAATATAAATAATCGTATCTGATACAGGTCAGCTGAAAATTATATGATTTTTGCCCCGATTTCCGATCACGTGATCTGATCGTGACAAATTTAATAACTTGCCGATGTCTGGGACAGGGGCATGGATGGCAGCACACTGCGGATGTCGGTAAAATTGCAGGTCAACCTAAACCCACCGTCCTGATTCTGGACCTCGCACATAGGACAGGAGACTGGAAAAAGACTGCTTAAATGGCCAATGTGAAGGGGGCTTTTGATTTGACTCCCAGTTTTGTCCAGAGTCACATACCTGTTTTGGTACTTGCTGGTTTGGAGCATGAGCCAAAAATAGCAGCACGTGTTCTGCATTAACCAGTCTAGTCACATGCTCCTTTGTAGTATCTTTGTGAACAGATACATGGAGAAACTGAAGTTTCCATTGGGTTTCCTTCTGCTTTGGTATCCTGGTGTCCTTTGACTCTCTTGAGTATCATCAATTTTTGTTTAGCTTATTGCAGGACAATGTTATTAGAATCAGAATTCTGATTCAAGATGGCGCCTAACCGTGTGGTCGCCTCACAATCATGCTCTCTAGTACTTTGTTTTTTGTGTTTTTCGTTCGTCTTTGGAGACATTACGTGACTTACTTACACAAGGGAAGACTTGCTAAACATTAGGGAGTCTTCTCTGGACTTTCTTTCACCAGCTTTCACAAATCCGCTCAGTTTTTTTCTTGGAGTTACTGACCGGCGGAGTGGCTGCGGTCTTTGGCGCATGGAGGCGAAGGCAACGCAACAGACACAGATATGTAAATAGTGCAGTGCCCTGAGACTAATCCAGGGAGAGCACGAATAATGTAGGAGTGTCCTGGCAGAGATGTGATGTTATTAAATAGATTCTGACTAATCTAAGGTTCCTTGGGTCATCTGTGGCCAAGATGTTGCCTGGTTAGGATTAAAGAATAAACTGCCCATTTTCTACCGCTTATCGTGTTCAAGGCCACCTACAAGCTATCCTGTCTGACTTGGGGCAAAAGGTAGGCACTTTCTCTACCACTCAGTCGCAGAGCAGGAATAAAGAGCTTGTGTCTTCTTCGATAACGTCTAGTAGATTCAACTTGTTGTTAGCATACTCAAATCGTAGATCTGGTGTACGGAACATAGACATTTTTGCTCAAACATTCTCTTGTGCACACATGGTTTCAAGTGTAACTCAAATCCCCTAAACCTAACGCAAGTTCCTCATCTATGATCGTTTGATCCTGGACATTGTAGACCAGGACTGCCTTAGGAACCATCTTGGACTCTGTTGACCATGTATTTTTTTGTTCACCTCAGACTAGTTGTAGCCCAGAAAGACATTCCAAAATGGTTTCTTAGGTCCCTAAGCATAAATCAGGTGGACTAAGTTTAAGTAAATTATAGTCCCATGTCTTGTATCTGCATGCATCTGGTCTTTGAGTACAATAGCAGTGAAATTTCCACAGTTCAAGCCAGGACAAAAACATGTATGCAAAGAATCTTTTGGTGTGTCTGCAGTCAGGGTGTGAAATATTTCAACTAATTGAACTGTTGCAATGGCAGCAAATACTCTAGATTCCCTTTATTTAAACACAATAAGAAAGCTCAAGTTGGTTCAGTTCATCTTGGTACAAGTTTTTTTTTTTTTTTTTTTTTCCAGATCCATTTGTAAAGGGTCCAAAAAGGCTGTGACATTCTCCTATGAGTAATTTCGGCATGTAGCGCAGCTTGTGTCTTCGTTATTGAATTAATTCAGCTACACCCTGTTGTACTGGTATGATACGGTCATCCCGGATTTGTTGATGCGAATGTGAGCTGAAATGTAGGGAGGAAATGTGGCTCAGCATTTGTTGTGACCAACCAGAGAATTAATTGTTACGTTGGATAACAGGGATCTCCAACTGATAGTTGTTTTGTCGCTAGTACTGATGACATATTTGGGTCAAGTATTTCAGAAAATAATGTACATGCTTACAAAGGTGTTTTTTGTGTTTCTTGTCTTGTGATTGTCACATGGGTTACCCTGAGACCTAGTCTTCTTCAGACAATTCCACGTGGTCCTGGTACACCGCCGATAATACCGGTCTAATTCAGTATGAAAAGCCCTAGACCGGTTTCTTACTGATCTGGTTCTCGTTGCTGTCCCCTTTGTCATAACTTGCCGCATTCATGTAGATCTTTCTACACGTTAGGCTGGTCCAAATTCTGCAAGAAAGGAAGTGTTTAACTTGGATTCTCTCTAAAGCTGGGTATATACTGTCAGTCATACAACCAGTGAGGACCTGTCAATCAGTCATCATTTCCCCTCGACCTCACTTTAAATTGGGGTCCTAGTTCACAATATGTTCATGGAGTCTTGTCTTTGGGTGATCAACTGAGTCGTCAATCTGTGGCGGAAGGTCATTTGAGTTGTGTTCAGTGATTTTTGTTTTCTTTGTTTTCCCGGCTAGGATTTCTAAAATGGCTGATGCAGCGCGAGGTCCTGCGGTCGGCCGTCCGTTGGAATTTGCCAACGAGGAGCAGCGGGCAGTTCACTCCTGGTCCAGGATTGCGTCAGCCGGCCATACTGTCCTCCTGGAGGCAGTGAAGATCCTCAGCCCCATGTCCCGGGATCTCTCCCACACTGAAGAGCTGGTCACCTTCCTGCAGGAGCTGAGCGAGGAGGGCCACAAGCCCACCGTGCTGCGTAGCAAGGATGTGTACAGGTACCGCTCATCCACAAACCAGCCCCTGACTGAGGACATGCTCAAGCCGCCCAGCCGGAATGTCAGACCGACGGCCAAGAAGCGGCGAAGGGTTCGTGTTAAGAAAAGAGAGGTACATCCTTCCTGGAACGTCTTGCGAAGGGGGAACCCCAGAATCCAGGGGGTTCGACCCCCTGAGCTACTGATGGACCACCATGCTATTGTCTACAATAAGACACCCATTCGGACTTCGGAGATCTCTGAGGCACCCCCGGTGCAGTCGTGCCTCAGACTGACTAATATCAAAGGTCTGTCTGGTTGCCACACAGCCAGACTCCAGATCCAAACCACATGGGACTTGCCTTGTAAGACGCCCCCAGCCGTCTTTTTGCAGAAGCAGCCCCCTCCAGCACTTTCAGGAATACCGTTGCAGCCTTCCCAGAATGGTGGTGGGGCGCCCACCAGAGCCGTGGCCTTGTTCAGCCAGAAGAGCCTGTCGTGCCCCGTCCGCCTGGATGACGCCCTCATCGGTGACTCTGCACCGGTATTCCACGCCAACGGCCGAGCTTTCCCACAGACTCACACAGAGCTCACCAGCAACGGCTGGGGCGGCAATGGCCTCCGCCAGAATGGACTAGGCCCGAAAGAACTGACTCATTCGACCCGGCAGAGAAACCGCTGGCGAGACAAGAAGCGCTTACGGTCGAAGGTCGTGAAGGTGGACGACTCCCGCTCAGTGGATGAAGCTCGATGGAAAGCGCAGAAAATCCTGCAGGTCAACCTTTCTCCCGTGATCCAGATCCGCCCGCTCAACCACGTGCTGAGAGACTTTCGATACCAGAACTGAAACCCGGACAGTCCCTCCGAGCATACGCATTGTTTTATTAGTTAGTGTCTTACATCTATCTTTTCTACCCAGATACCCGTATGCAGCAGAATTGTTTCATGGTTTTCATTTTCGGTATCTGAGGTGGGGCAGGTCGGCCTGAAAGTTGGGATTCCTCGAAAGGCATTATAAGTAGGGAGTTGCTTTTCCTAGCGGGCTGGGAAATTACTTTCCGCTGTATGCTGCCACATTTTCTCCCTCCGCATAATTCTGTATTTCCAAGAGAGTTTTCACTTTGAATGCCATTTTTCATGGTCTTTATATTTTTAAAGCACCGTTATCTCTATAGTATTCCCATACCCAGTTGAAGAATACCACCATTCGGTTTAAGGACGGACGTTGACACTGTGCTTACGTAACGACTTGAGAACAAAGACGTTGTGGAAGGTCTCCAATAAAACAAATATCCTAAATCCAAGGAAAACGTGAGTTGGTCTTCCTTTTTTTTTTTTGTGTCGTTGCTAGGCGATAAAGGAAGGCATCAGGATCGACTTGAGCAATAGTTTGTTGGCTGATCGGGTTGAAGCGTTGTCCTTCACAAAGTGTTCCTTTTTAATTCGACACGGAAACAGACACTGTAGGTAGTAGTATTTCAGACTGGATGGTAGTAGAATCCGTGTGTGGTCCATTGCAACAAACAACTGCAGAGCTGGAAAGCCAGGGTTGGTCCTTGGATCGATCCATCAGATTCTCAATAGTGTAAGTATTTTAAATAGCATTTTTTTTCCCAAACTTGAGCTGCGAACTGTAACATTAAGGCGTAAATTTGACCAACGCTGCAGTAGGGCATCTTTTCCTAGATTCCACAACAAACTATTTGGATCGAAGTCGGAACAAAAACCCACCAAGTCTTGTGATCCTGTTGAAATGCACGGATGTTTCATTGTTTCCCGTTTTTGATGGTGCTCACTGTTCAACGATGGTGCTGATTCAAACAATTTGCTTCAGAAGTCGAGATAGATCTGAAACATTCACAAGCAGAAACTCCCCGATTCAACCAAACACAACACTACTGTTCCAAGAGGGAACCAAAAAAAAAACCCATCATATTAAGATTTTACCATTTCTGTAAAATCTTAATACCACAGTTTTTTTGTTGGTATTTTTAAGATGTTGGCCTACAGGAATGTTACATGCTTCTCATAGAACAACACTTAAAACCTCAAAATGCTGTACGTGTTATTTCACATTTAAAACTGGAGGTGCAAAAGGTATTAAACATTTTTGCAAGATTTTTAAAAAAAATCTTTATGCTATAATTTATCAAATGTAAAGATTCCTCCTGACCGAACCAATATAATTTTCCCCCTTTTTTTTTTTTTTTTTTTTTAAATTCCCATTAAAGTTGGCAGTGTTTTGTAAGGGTCTGTTTTGCGCAGCACACACAAAATTCTATTGTTCTTTTTTTTTTTTTATCATTGTTCATCTTGTTTGTGAAACGTGTAAAAAAAGAAATTCCTACGTGAGCTTTGAAAAAGTTTTTTGTTCAATAAAACTTTTGAAAACCAGTAAGAAAATGTTTTGATTTGTGGTAAATCCCCTTCTTGTGCTCCATTTCAGTATTTAAATACTGCAATTATCGTGGTGTCTCTCAGGACTCAGTCCCAGAAACCTTGTTCTTTTCTCTGGACACGAAATCTACTGCTCAAGTGATTATATTTACAACTTTCTGCTTTGACTGTTAGCATGGCGGTTATACTTCCGACACGAATTTGCTTGGTCCCGGCTTCATGCAAAAGTTATCCTGTTTGTCCTTGGTATGTGATAGTCGGAACGTGCCATTTAACGAGTGACTGTAAAACAGTGTCTCATAAAATGACTGACGTGGATCGCCTTATGCTTGTATTAACATTAGTGCTATGAATGAATCTGTGCTGATTCGAGTCTACTCACGAGTACGTCAAAAAATTAAAGCCGAGCGTGAAGTTTCCGAATCAATTGAAAACGAAGGATAACGTACTACGACGAGATGCTGCCACACTGTATTTGTTTTATGGCCATTTTGATTTACTGTGCATGCGCACATGCGCTGTTGTACAGTAGCTAGTGTAGTGCTGCAGCTGATCATGAATCACTAGCTGTCTCCGGCGAGACGATAATCTCCGGAACGATCCATGCATGGAGAGCTGCACAGATGTTCAGGACTGCGACCATGGCAAAAAGTTGTGCAAGATTAATTGTGGCAGATGATTGCTAGCAGCTTGCTAACTGACGCTCTTGTAAAGTGCAGACGCTTTTCTTCTTGCTCTGCTTGCTTCGCCTTTGTTTGCATTTTTTCATGCTGATAGGCTTGTTTTTCTGACATGGAAATTGGAAGAAGCGACTCCTGGATATTTTTAAACTTGTGGGACTTTTTTTTTTTGTAGATGCAGTCAGTTGTTGCCATATTCCAATATTTTTTGGATACCCCCTTACGCGTGAGCGTGGCCTGCTAATTAGCACAGGCCTGCTATTGGCAACGCGACCAGCAACAAGATGCAAGATCAATGGACTGCCACAGAGGATGTCGGTCCTGGAAACGAAAATCCACCGTCTTAAAGTGTATGTGGATGTAAATGGACAGTCGGGGAATGAAACCACTCTACAGATGTCTCAAACTGGTGAGCAGAAGTGTGCAAACAGACAGCCACTTAGCTCAACAAAGAGGACTGATGCAGACTGTGGAAACGGTAATGGATCATCCAGCAGTTCTCCCTGGAATTGACTGGGGGCAAAGCCCGAAGATATGGGAGAACATCTAAAAGGGCAGACACAACACCAGCAGATTACTGAGGAATCCGGCTGGCCTGCGTTGCGCGCTTCAATCCCGAGTGAGCGGCCGTGGACGGTCGCTACAGCGAAGGCCAAGAAAAGAGGACGCGAGTCAATGCAAAACATTGACAGACTTACAAATAGATTTGAGCCACTTTTACAAGACCCTTGCCAAGAATGCTCATCCCCCAGCACCACTGAAAGGTATGAAACTAAATCATACAGGAAAAAAATGGCACCCCAAACGTTAATAGTTGGTGATGGAGCTGTCAAGGATGTGAAATGTTTATGCAGTGAGAAGAATACCAAAGTACTGCATTTTACCAATGACATGGTTTCTGATCTCTATTTAAAAAAAAATATATAATAAAAAAAAAATCATGGTGATCATTAATGAGCACCCAACTGTGAAATCTGTCATTATACACACAGGGGCCTTGGATGTTGTCAAGCAGCAATAAGAGGTACTGAAACGAGATTTCATTGATCTCCTAACAAAAGTGCAATGTTTGGGTGCTGAGGTTTTCATCAGTGGACCTCTCCCAATGGTACGATTTGGAGATGAACGTTTCAGTCAATTAAATAAAAAATCCTCTAACTTTTCTATTGTATCTTGGAGCTCTCTAAATTATTCAAACAATAGTTATCGGTTGCCAGCATTTTGTAGTCATTCAGCGGCCGAAAAGAAAACATTGGCCTTGTTGACACGGCTGGAGATGGTTGTTCCCAAACAATCGGAAGACCGAGAAGAGAAGGCGACGAGGCGCAGATGGATTCATCGGTGTCATCCAAACGATCGGAGGAAAGAATGAGGAATGAGATATGAGGCAGCACTTTGAATCTCCCACACCCCTCCCTGCCCCATCGACGCAAAGCCCAACGCAAAAATCTCTCTCGACTAGCCTAAATGCCTTCTTGCGTGTGACGGACAGGATGAAGGCCATTGTCATTATTGGAATGCCAACATCTTCCTCCCAACCCCTCTCGCCTGAAACCACCATCCACTAAGATGCGAAGGGCCCCTCCTCCACCCATGAAGGATCTTATCTGACTATCTGCGTTGTCTTTTCCAGAATAAGTCAGTCCCATGTGGAGATCAGGCATTTTTCATCCCCGTAATTACAAGGGACAGAAAGTTGGTCAAAGAAATATGGCACAAAAAAAAAAAGTAGAACTACAAACTATTGTCTCCAGTTATCTCGGCGAGACTAGCTCTTTTCAATATCAGGTCACTGGGTAATAAATCAATGTTGATTAATGACATCATTACAACCTATGATCTGGACTCTCTGCTACTAAAAGAAACGTGGTTAACAGAAAGTAGCTGTGATACCGTTTTAAACCAGCAAATTAAAATGCTGTGTGTTCGAATAACCACATTGAGAGGAGCCAGATGAGGTGCCTCGGGCATCTGTTTCGGATGACTCCAGGACGCCTCCCTGGTGAGGTGTTCCGGGCGTGTCCCACCGGGAGGAGACCCCGGGGACGCCCCAGGACACGCTGGAGAGACTAAGTCTCTCGGGATCCCCTCGGAAGAGCTGGAGGAAGTGGCTGGGGAGCGGGAAGTCTGGGCTTCCCTGCTAAAGCTACTTCCCCCACGACCTGACCTCAGATAAGCGGAAGAAAATGGATGGATGGATGGATGGATGGATAGAGAAAAATGGCGTTTGTATTTCCGTTACTTTTAAGTCTTTATTTCAGTGTAAAGAAATTATACTGGGTGATTTGAGCTCTTTTGACTATCGCTGTTTTTTTTTTTTTTTTTTTAGTTACAAGTGACCCAAAGGTGGTTGTTGTGTTTAATAATTTATAGACATCCAAGATACAATAGAAGATTTATGGAGGAACTGCTGTCAGTTATTTGTACTGACTGTTTTGTCATAACGGGAGACTTAAACATTCATGTTGACAATAACAATAACATCTTCGACCTGGTCATCTCTAAGGATGTTGAAATTCTATCAGTTGACATTAAGGATATGGCTATTTCTGACCGTTTATTTATTTTTTTGTGTATACTTTGAGTTACAGGGCTAGACGACAACACTTTTCTGAAATCATCGTTAAGAACTTCAACAATACTCGCAGTCTGTTTGCTGTTGTTGACAAGCTCACAGCCCCCCCCCCCCCCCCCCCCCCAGATTCAGACGGCGCCAGAACTCCTAACAGCAGATAAATGCAATGAATTTGCTTATTTTAGTGCAAAAAATACAATCCATCAGGTTAAATGTTAGCACAAATCAGCAAAAGGATACTACATCTGAAGCCACCCAGGAAAAACTCTATGACCATGTTAGAATTTGATACAGTTGACCAAAAATCTGTAGAGAAAACGGTTCAGCAGCTGAAACCATCAACGAGCTGCCTTGACTCAATACCATCTGACATTTTCAAAGCTATTGCGACGTCTATGCTAGCTGATTTGCAGCAAATAATCAATTGCTCACTTCAGTCAGGCCAGTTTCCTCAAAGTAGTTTTCTTAAAGTAGCTGCCTTTTAAGCCTCTGCTAAAAAATAGAACGCTGGACGCTTCCATGTTAGCAAGCTAAAGACCCATCTCAAATCTCCCTTTCATAGCCAAGATTGTTGAGGAAGTTCTTTTTTAATCAACTCAGCAATTTCTTGAACTTAAATGGACTTTTTGACAAATTTCAATCAGGTTTCCAAACTCATCACAGTAGCGAATCTGCTCTTATCAAAGTGCCAAATGATATAAGGTTGAATACTGACTCGGGAAAGGTGTCAGTTCTGGTCTTGTTGGATCTCAGTGCGGCTTTTGATACGGTAGATCATAATATACTGCTGAGCAGGTTGGAAACGTGGGTAGGACTAAAATGGTTCAGGTCCTACCTGGAGGAAAAGGAGTTATTTTGTAACCCTTGGAAGTGTTCAATCTCATCAAATGGCAGTGACCTATGGGGTCCCTCAAGGGTCAGTTCTTGGACCCCTCCTGTTCAGCCTGTATATGCTACCCTTGGGTCAAATTCTTCAGTAGTTTAATTTTGACTATCATAGCTATGCAGATGACACACATTTATATCTAGCAGTGTCTCCAGATGACTACAGTTCAATTGAGGTGTGGTGTCACTGTCTAAAACATAAATAACTGGATGAGCCAAAATGGTATTCAATTAAACCACAACAAAACGGATAGTTTTTGGCGATAAAGAGGATTGCTGTTAAATACCCGGAGTCGCTCTCTTTAAAACCAAAGACCAAGTCCGAAACCTTGGTGTGCTGATAGATTCCGACCTGACTTTCAACAGTCCTATCAAATCAATTACTAAAACTGCCTTCTACCATCTGAAGAACACATCCAGAGTGAAGGCTTGCATGTGCCAAGCAGACCAGCAAAAGGTCATCCATGCTTTTATCTCAAGTAGACTTGACTATTGTAATGGTCTTCTGACTGGACTCCCCAAAAAAAGAGCATTAAGCAGCTGCAGCTCAGCTTCTGACCAAAACAAAGAGCTCAGAGCATATTACTCCAATTCTAAAGTCTTTACACTGGCTGCCAGTCAGCTTTAGAATAGATTTTAAAGTTTTGCTACTGGTCTAAAAATCACTAAATGCTTTAGGTCCTGAATACATGAAAGAAATGCTAATGGGGTATTAAACCCAGTAGGGCTCTGAGATGGACAGACTCAGGTCAAATAGTGGAGCACAGAGTCCAAAGCAAACATGGCGAAGCAGCATTTAGCTATTGTGCTGCAAAGAAATGGAAGAAGTTGCCAACAGAAGCGACGTCAAAGTGCATCAGCATACCCTCTGGTGCTGTGACAAAATCTACTTTGACTTGCAAGCGCAAACTTGAGATAGGAGCGCTGTATGGCGGCAGGTGACTCAACTCACTTAACAAGCAGCAGTTTTACAGATATAATTAGTCACTCTATCCATCCATTTTCCGTACCGCGTATCCTCACGAGGGTCGTGGGCGTGCTGGCGCCTAGCTTGACTGACCGGGCGAGAGGCAGGGTACACCCTGAACCGGGATGCCAGCCAATCGCATGGCACATATTCTTGGATATTCTTCAAGCTCCAAGATGTGTATTGCCACTCTCATCTAAAGGTTACTCTCAAACAACTGCATAGCCTCTGCTACCTTAGTGAATACAAACAAACACTCTGTAGGCACATGAGCTTTAAAAAAAAAAAAAAGCTTTGTTGTTACCTTTTAAGCAACCAATATCTGAACACAAACAGCAACACGTAGCCAGATAATATAACAACACTCACAGGTCATGTATTCTTTATCCTCTGCAAAGAGCGACTGTTGTATTGCCAAGCTGATTCTCCATTACTGTAGCCCTCATGTACTTGCACGTACACCAGAACGAACAGCAAATTATGCACTGAAGAAAGTGTGAGGAAAACCGTTGAATTCTATTGTCATGCCTTTATAAAGTACAGTGGAACGGACTAATAGGAGCAGGGGGTCATCCAATATAACTGATTGGCCGTTACATTGAAGCGTTACATTTTAGGCCATATGCACCCATATTACAGTACGGTACAAAATTGATTTGTAGGTTTTTTTTTTTTTTTTTTTTTGTGGTGTAAAACGCCCAGTATAGTACCAAGTAATTGTCAATAAATATTTAAAAAAGCTCGAAAATGTTTGAAAGTTTCACATTTTATCCAAACTTACCACGCCGGTGTGCTTGTTCTTGGTGTCATCGTTGATACACAGTCCTCATCAGAGGCAAGTCGCTTTCATGAGCTTCGAGGAATTAGTGTGCTTCCAAGTTCCAAGTCTGTTGCCAAAGGCGAACGGTTTGCAGTAATGTGGTGTCTGTTTCATGAAGCGATGAAAATACGTCTTTAGAGACAATAACCGGAGAACTGCAAAGGTCTTGGCTCCGTCCCGACCAGACGATATTCAACACCAAAACTCCCACGATACCAACACATTTGACCAATTTGAATCCCAACCCAGGCAAATAAGATCTGCCATTCTCTCATCCCAGGTGCCCTCAAGGCCCTCCAGAATGTATGGACCTAACACAATAAACCGTAAATGTGGTCTCGTTACTTCCACTCGAAATAACGTGAGAAAGGTTTCTCTAATGCGATGTCGTATCATGAAGTGCGACATGCGCCAACATACAGTGCCACCAGAAAGAATTCACACCCCGTCACGTTTGCCACGTTTTGCTGTTACAGACTTATTCTAAAGCTAATTTGAGTATAGTTTTCTTTAAAAAAAAAAAAAAAAAAAAAAAATCTACATAAAAGGTCCCATAATTACAAAGTAAAAACACGTTTTCAGACATTTGTGTAAATTTATAAAAAATGTAAGCGTTCAAACATAATGGGTACATAAGTATTCACACCCTTTGCTATGACACAAACTTAAGCTCAGGTGCATCGGATTTCCACTGATCACCCTTGAGATGATTCTACAACTTGAATGGAGTCCACGTGTGGTAAATTCGGTTGATTGAACATCATTCGGTATGGCACACACCTGTCTATGTAAGGTCTCATAGTTGGCAGTGCATATCAGAGCAGAAACCAAGCAATGAAGTCTAAGCTATTGTCTGCATACCTCTGAGACTGGATAGTGTCAAGGCACAAATCTGAGGAAGGATACAAAAGAATTTCAGCGGCATTGAAGGTTCCGAAATGGATTGTGGTCTCGATTATTCGGAAACGGAACAAGTTTGGAACCACCGGGAGCCTTCCTAGATCTGGCCCTCTGACCGGCTGAGTGACTGGGGAAGAAGGGCCTTGGTCAGAGAGGTGAACAAGAACCCCATGGTCACTAAGGTGGAGCTCCAGTGTTCCCTTGCGGAGATGGAACCATCCAGAAGGTCAACCATTGCTAACGCACTCCATCGATCATGACTTTATGGTAGATTGGGCAGACTGAAGCCACTTCTGCCTAAAAGGCACATGGCAGCCCGCTTGGAGTTTGCCAAAAGGCACCTTAAGGATTCTCAGACCTGCAGAAACAAATGTCTCTCCTCTGATGAAACCAAAATAGAACTTTTTGACCTGAATTGCAAGCGTCACATCTGGAGAAGAGGAGGCACTGCTCATCACCTGGCTAACACCATCCCGACTGTGAAGCATGCTGGTGGCAGCGTCATGCTGTGGGGCTGTTTTTCTGCTGCAGGAACTAGGTGACTAGTCCGCATAGAGGGTAAGATGAGAGCTTCAAAAAATATGGAGAAATTCCTGAAGAGAACTTGCCCCAGAGCACTCTGGAACTCGAGACTAGGGCGTTGAATTAACTTCCGGCGCGACAATGACCCGAAGCGCTCAGCCAAAATAACAAAGTCTTCGAGTGGCCAGAGCCAGAGCCCGGGACTTGAATCCAATCGAACGTCTCTGGAAAGACCTAAAAATGGCTGTCCACCGACGCCGCCCATCCAACCTGGCTGACCTTGAGAGGATTCCCCAAAACGGCTTCGCCAAGCTCGTAGAGACGTACTCAAGGAGACTTGGGGCTGTGATTGAATATGAAATACTTACGGACCTATTATGTTTCAATGTTTCCGTTTTCAATAGATTTGCGCAACTGTCTGAAAATATGTTTTTATTGTATGTAGATTTAAAAAAAAAAAAAGGAAAACTATGTGTGAATGGGCGAACATGGCAAAAATGGGCTAACTGTGCTTCAGCGCATTTGTGCTAATGCCGTGTAATATCGTGAAGTATGACGCGGGAATGTGCGTTCAACTTGTTAAAATAGTTATCAAGCGATCACAATGGGCTTCACTAGTTTGTCATTGCTTTTCTTGGTTTTTTTAATGGGAAATAATTACAAAAATTCTACCAAAAGAAACTAAAATATATTTTGGAATGGATGTAGTACAAAAGTTGAAAGAGAGAAAATGATGGTGGCTTATTCAAGTACTGTACGTCAAAGGACGAGCTAGCCCTGGGTTAGCTCAAACTGGTTGACTTCCTGTTCTATTTCAGGCACGGGGTCCTCGAGACTTTCGAGTGTGTCCCGCGCACCCACATTCGTGTCGATCGGTGAAACTGGTGTTGGAGGCTGATTTTTATTTAAAAAAAATAAATAATAATTTTTCTCTCCAACTGCGCTAAAGCACGATACTCCACAATCAGCCCAGTGCGAGCGCGTCGTGCTAAAGTTGGCTCCCCTGTTGCGTAAGCCACCAAACAAGTTTGTATGTAAATAGCGGAGGGAAAATGTTATGTGGCGTCAACATGCTTTGCTTTGAAAAGTCACGTTTATAGTTGGATGTTTGCCATTTGCAGTTATGCTAACCGGATAGATGGCATAAAGCGATTTGGCGTCACCCTGTCGAGAATTGCGGCTCATTTGGGGTGAATTTCCTCTTTGGAGTTTGTCAAAATGGCTGACTTCCTGTTCAATTTCAGGGAGATGTTATTGTGCATCCTATCATGATAGGGGGGGAAAAAAACCAACAACAAAACATCACAATTTAGCATCGCCCATTTGTTGAGGATAGCTGGTTTCCTAGCTGGGCTAATTCCCTTGTAGGATTTCATCAACGCACAAGTCAAGACTAGCCGCTTCAAATAAAAATGGCTGACTTCCTGTTCCATTTGGCGCATGGGTCCTTGAGACTCTTTTTGTGAAGTGCCCTGTTATGATAGACATGTCCACCCAATTTTGCATCCATTTGCAAAACTGGTGTTGGGTTGAATATTTTTTTTTGTAATGTAAAGTGCACAAGGTCATGTTTCCCCTTAAATGTTTTTGCTAAAACCAAAACGTCAGACTTCCTGTTTAATTTCCGGCACTTTTCCCGCATCCTGTCACGATGGACACATCCACCCCATTTCGTATCCATTGGTAAAACTGGCACCGGGGACTGATTTAGTTTCCTCGCTGTCCACAAGGTTTGCTTCGAAAAGTCATTTTGATCGTAACATTTTTTTGCCAAAAGCAAAATGGCTGACTTCCTGTTCAATGGCACGCATGGGTCCTTGAGACTTTTTGTTTAATTCCCCTGTTATGAGGTTAGATGTCCACCCAATGTTATGTCCGTTTGTGAAAGTGGTCTTGGGTTGGTTTTTTTATTTGCTTCGAAAATTCACGTTGCTCCTTAAATTTTTTTATTTTTTTTGCTAAAACCAAAATGGCGGAGTTCCTGTTTAATTTCCGACTTTTTCCTGCATCCTGTCACAATAGACGCATCGACCTAATTTCGTATCCATTGGTAAAACCGGCACCGGGGGCTGATTTTGTTTCCTCGGAGTCCTCAAGGTTTTCTCCGAAAAGTCATTTTAATCGTAGCATTTTTTTGCCAAAAGCAAAATGGTTGACTTCCTGTTCCGCTTGGGGCGTGGGTCCTAGAGACTTTTTCCCGCGTCTTGTCATTCTAAACACGTCCACGCAATTTGGTGTCCATCGGTGAAACTGTTGTCGGGGGCTGATTTGTTTCAAACCGCGTTCAAATGCACATTTCGAGGAAAACGCCACGACGAGGTTAGCTTCGAAAAGTCATATTTATCCTCGGCTCATTTCCAGTCTTCCCAAGCAGCTAGCCGCCGTGCGGTAGAGGAGGTCACTCAAAGTCTTCCTTCCTCCCCGTTTGCACCCCCCTCCCCCGCTGCCGCCGTGCCGCCACGGCGTCACTTCTCAGGCAAAACCGATTGCAGTCGTTTGTGCAGGCGCTCGCTCTTTGTGTGGTGGGGGGAAGGGAGGCCGGCGGGCGGGCAGGCGGGAGCCCAAGCGGGAGGAGCGCCGCCGCCGCCGCACTCAAATGAAAACACACGCCGCTACGCTGCTTTGATGTTTTCCCGAACAGGCGCTTCCGCTCCCTCGCCACTATAGAGCGCCCTATATAGTCACTTCGCCATTTTGTAGTGCTGTTGGAATGTGGACTGAGTATAGGTTGCCCCCTACATGGTGCCCTATACATATCCAACAATGCATCTTCAAAAGTAGGCAATGACCGACGGTCACTAGACAAGCAACGTATCCCATGATGCATTGCGCCGATACAAAAAAAACAAAAACAAAAAAAAAGTCCCTTTCTTGGATATTGTTTGCGTTTCGGCATGACGCAAAGGCTTTGTTGGGAATCAACAAAGGGCTCATGCCCGACTCCTCGAGGTGCAACAAGTAATCGATTAATCGACAATCAAGCTTGATATTCCATTCATCGTTTAGAGCCACCGTTTAACTTAAAATTGTCCAGTTTCTCTGATTTCAGCCTCTCGGCGGTAAATATCCTCAGATTATTTTTGTCTTTAATCGAAGTCGAAGACATTTCCAAACATCTGCTTTTTACGGACCAAACCACTGACTGAATCATAATCAATTCACGGGAAAAAAAACCCAAAACAATAATCGGTTTAATCTATTACGACAACGATGGTTATTGACAGTCGTCGTATGAATAACCTGCCATTGATGTCGTTGAACCTGAAGCCGCCTCAAATGGGAATATCAAACTTCCTTCGCATTAATCAGTAGCCAAGGAAGCTCGGTTTCAAAAACATTGGCGAGGAAATCGTCACTCCTTTGTGGAAAGTTTTTATTTGTTAAGTCGTTAAACAATACCAAATAAACAACAATGATCGGTTGATAAAGACCAATTGCAAAAAAAGGCAATAAGCTTTGATGAAAAATGCTTTTATCCGATAATTCGATTAATCGATGGGAATAATTGATTCTAAAAACATTCGACACACGCCAAAATGTACGAGTTAATAAGGAAAATAGCACTGCAATAATGTACATTATAAAAAAAACATCGCGTAATAACATCATTATGATGATTAATTGACTGCACCTCCTGGTGTGCACAACATGGCCACCGGGGGCAGTAGATTCCATCCATTTTCTGTACAGTCATGGAGAAACAAACGGAGAATTTGACAACTTCTGTCAAATATGTTCGTTGAAGCGTAATATTGATGCCGCTTTTAGGCCGTGTAAAGCGTTTTGCGTTGTTTGTTAGCCTCAAGCTAAGCAGGCTTTTGTAAGACAAAGTGAACGCAGTTTGTAATTTGTGTAGTTCCCTTAGTTTTATGGTCAATTGGACGGTAAACTTCAACTGAGAGGAGCATTAAACAGCTTGAAGCCTCGTTTTAGACAAACTGTTCAGTCTCTGAGATCCCTATAGGCATGTAGTCATTAGGGAGCTGGGAATGAGTGAATGATTCCGAACGCAGCGATTGCGTTCCCCAATCACGACGAAGGGATTTCTAGTGGACTTTTTTATTATTTTTTATTTTATTTTTTATTGAACTATATAGTCCAGTGTATAAAAATCCCTATCTAGCGATAAGGGAGTAGGGAATGAGTGAATGCGACTCCCGACACAGCCTTGGTTGCAGCCTCCAGCGTTGAGGGAGGGGGGGAAGCCATTTTACAAGAGAGAAAAGGAGGGAGGAGAAAAAGAGGAAGAGGAAACCACGGGTCGTAAACAACATGGCTGCTCTGCTCGCACGTGTTGATTCTCGCCAACCACCTCTTCCTCCTCCCCTCAAAAAGCAAAACGACGAAGCAGGGGGCTAGCGGTTAGCAGCAAGCGGGCTATCTTGTTATGTCGACGATAAACGGCTTGCGCTCGGCTAGGATCAGATTTACATGAATGCACATTCCGTTTTAATTGTCAGCGTTTCCGCACAAATGCTTATGACGTTAGCATTTTGAGGCTCAACGTTGTTTGTCGTGTTTTCTCAGGATAATAGTTCTCCGTTTTCAGCGTTGACACACGCGCTAGCAATGTTGCCGTGTTCAGGTTTCAAAATGCTGTCTTGTGCATTTTCTGTTTTCAAAGACGAGAATTTTCAGCGTTTGAAACGGTAACGTTAGCTTTTTAGACAACGCTCTTGTTATCGGATTAACAGATACAGAGATGTTGTTTTTGATTGTGCTTACATGCTAAAGGATGATAACAATGTGCTAACATGGAAGCTCAGAAAAAGTTGTAATGTGTAGATACATGTTCTGTTTTCAGTGTTAACGCGCAAATGTTAACACGAATGTTTGTTAACACAAATGTCTCCGATAAATCGTTGTCTCTGTCTTCAGCGTTTCCACTCAAACGGCAACAATATTAGTTTTCAGGCTCTTTCGTTGCCGATCCTGTCTGCCCCCGACCTTACTGCCTCATAATGTTAGCATTTTCAGGCGATAATAATATTTCAAATCCGTTTCCACAAAATGGTGTCGTACTTAACGGCCTTTGACTTCGCAGCGTTTGAATATGTGTCACTAAAACGTTGTCATGTTTTATCGGATTAAGACGTATGTACATTTTCTGTCTTCGTAGATGAGCCATTTTCAGTGATAATGTCAACATAAAATATGTTGGCGTTTTTCAGCTCTCAAACGCTGTTGTCATGTTTACTCGGTAATGCTATCACAAATGCTAACATTAATTTAACGCAAACGCTAAAAATGTTGCCATTTTTAGGTTTTTCTCAAACTCAAAATGTTCTATTGGAGAAACATGCAGTTTTCAGAATCTAAAACGTCAAACTTTTATGTGATAACCGTTTTACAGACCAGCCTTTTGGTTGTTTGTACGCAGACGTTAGCGTTTTCAGGCTACAGCAATGTTAGCATTTTCAGGCCGGGAAATGCCATCACGTTGTTATGCCGTTTCCATAAAATGATGTCGCACTAAACGCCTCCTGACTTCCCTGTTTTGTTCCGTGCCTAAAATGGCTTCAAGAGGATTTGGAGTTCAGAGCCTCTGTTTATTTTGGATCACACGACCTTCCGTTCCCGTGCGTGTGCGCACGTTTGCATAATGTTTGCATATTTGTGCGGACATCTTGACATCCCGTCGTGTCACGCGCGTCCGTTAAACGGCGGCGGCTCTCTTTTGTCACGCGCTCAGCACATTCGCAGTGCTGACATTCTACGCCATCAATGATTCATGACACCGCGCACATGCACAACTCGGGGTGAACCGTGTCGAGCACGTGTTTGTGCGTGTGTTCTTTTTGTGTGTTTGAGTTTGTGTGCGTTTCTGTCTTTGTGGTTGTGTTGTTGTTTTTTTATGTTCGTGTGTATATGTGGGTGTTTTCTGTGCTTGTGTGTTTGTATTTGTGGTTCGTATGATGTGTGTGGGTTAGGTCATGTGTCTGTGTGAGTTTTTTTTCTGTGTGTGCTTCTGTTTGTGTTTGTACGTGTTTATGCAGGTATTTGTCTGTGCTTGTTTGTGTAAGGGTGTGTGTGTATGTGTGTTGCCAACAATGACAAAACAAAAGGAACCATTTTCCAGGTCGAACGTGTGTAAAGTCGTACAGGTTCCATTTTGGCACTCTTTTTCACACATCTACGCGCACACACGGGCGATTCCACACAAACACGCTCAAGTCGTTGTTTGAAAAGCTGGCAGACATTTGACTTGTTGGCGAGGAGAACTTAGCGTGTTGTGTTGACGACAGAAAGGAAAGGACCAGGAGACATTTCAACACGTGAGGTCAAACGTGGGAAGATTATTTGTCGCACGTTGTCCGTTTTTTGTCGGCATTATTTCACTTTGCACAGACTCTCGTGCAAAGCACAACAGGAAGTGATCCGTGTCAAGCGTGCGTGTGTGTTTAGAGGCACTGTGATGTGAATTTGGATATTTGTTTCCAAGTAAATTATGCGCGTTTGAAGATCATTGCTGAAAACGTGCAAAGACTGAGAACTATGTAGTGATCAATTGTGGAGATCTAGCACTAAACCGTTTTCCCCCCCGTTTCAGTTTTCCACATTTTTTGGGCTGTGGCTAAAACGGCGCAGCTTGACACACTTTGGAATCTGCCAGGCGTCACTCCTCCCCCCACTATTGAAGACCTTGCACGCCTTTGTTCGCGTCAGCGGTCATCCGGCGCCAATGCGACATTCAGTTAGCTAGCTGGCTATGCCTACACACTGAAAACACATCTTCACTTCAGTCCGGTAGCCCGGCTGCTTTAGAGTGCCTCGTTGTCAGCCGTGAGTACGCGCGCACGTCACATAGAGAAAGACAGGAGTGCAAGGAGAGGGGATTTATTTTTTTAAAACAGTCTGACGTGACAGCCAGCGTGTGGACGGGGGGGGCTTCGCGGTGGCATGGCCGCTTTAGAGTGAGCGCCTCATTGTTGCGGCGTGGAAAAGCCCCGCAACGACCCGGTGGGATACCGTATATTCCAGCCGTGGGTACATTTTGGCGGCTCAAACACGAAACGTAAGAAAGACGCTAAACGAAGTAGCATTCATTTGGCCAGGTCGTGAAGTGCTATTTGATTGACGCTTGGGCGGGGTGGGGTTCCGCGCATTCAGCGGAAACGCCCGCAGCGTTCCAGAGTGGGGAGAACTGCTTCATTTTT
Source organism: Phyllopteryx taeniolatus (assembly GCF_024500385.1). Taxonomy (NCBI): domain Eukaryota; kingdom Metazoa; phylum Chordata; class Actinopteri; order Syngnathiformes; family Syngnathidae; genus Phyllopteryx; species Phyllopteryx taeniolatus. The sequence continues at coordinate 30,335,876 of NC_084510.1, forward strand.
CATTATTTTGAAATCTCATTTTATTTCCTTGGCCATTTATTTTTTTTTTATCATTCAAATTTGTTGGGGTTTTTAACAACTCTCCTCTCTGTGGTGTGTACAATTTAGAAGGCATATTTCTTTTTTACTTTACAGGGTGTGCATGTTTATGTATTTTTGTGTGTGCTGGTGCAATTGAGGGAACAACCAGTAGCCATTTTCACACACACGCCACAACAGGAAGTGATCCACGTTTAGCACGTTCTTAGGAAATACGCGCTTTTGCTTGCTGTTTGAGCGTTTATGGCGGTTAGGGTTATGGCTTGATTTACTAAGATCCGAAAGAGCGGGCGTTTTGAAGTGATGGAATTGGAAGACATATTACTGAGTCACAGAAAGGAAATCTTCTGGCAGCCAGCAACTGCAATAAACATGTTTTTGTGTTCCTGCTGAACCTGCATTTGATGAGTATACTTGTCCCTTAAAATCCAAACGTTCACTGCCATTGACGAATTTATTCGTCAATTACGTTTTTTGGAGGAGAGCCTGACGCTGCTCGACTGTTATTTTCAAGGTTGCAGACAATGTTAACATTGCAATACAAACTGGACAGCACACCTGCAAAACTGCTCTGGGAGAGGCCAGAAAAAACCTGGACGCACAGAATTGCAGAGTTGAAAGGAGTTTTGTCATTAGTGAGATGGCATGACTGCTGACGATGTCAACCCTTACATCATTCGGAAGCATTGCTGAATAGACCACGTCATTTTTGTTTCCGGCCTTTCAAAAAGGTTTCCACTAGTTTTCTGCTGTTTTGGTTAGCGACCAGGTTGAAAGGGGCTCATCTGTAAATGCTTCGACATCCGTGTGTGAACTGAGGTGATTCGAGACAAAAATCACAATGCTCGTGCTTGGTAGAAAATGATTAGTGCAAAACTTTATTGACAATCACTTTGTCTTCCTGTGTCACGACAGCTTTGATTTTTGGATACACAAGAACTGCCCGTTCAAAGTTGGAAACCAGCGGGGTGGGGGTAACAAGTACTTTTACTGGTCCAGGTCCAGGATCTTTGGGGGTTCCTCGGGTTCTGCCGGCTTCGCCCCCTGACTCGTTTCCTGTAAGATGATTGAGATGTAGACTGGCCAATGTTTACACGAGGACTGACCAATTACGTGTGAAGCGGTATTGACTGACATGTAGACCAGCCAGCGTGTCGAGGACTCACCCCAAAAGGCTCGGAGAAGGCTCTGGAGCCGCTGTACAAAGGATTGGGGATGGATACCAGGGCGGGTTTGGACGGGCCCCCCGCCGGATTGTCCTCGTCTTCATTCTGTTACGCGAGGTGAGCGCTCGTTAGCTATTAGCAGCGTTGTGCGTCCATTTGTGACCTAAATTCTAATATTGGTTCCATGAAGTGATACAAATTCCCAATAATTGTATTACCTTCATTTGGTAGCATTTCTCTTGGCTGGATGTTTGATTTATTTATTTTTTACCCAATCAGATTTCAGCCCCTTTATGTTGCCATGTCTATCTAATCTGCCCAGGGCCTTCAGAACATATGCATTGTAACATCTCTAATTGGTTACTGTCGGCCATAAGTACGTGAATAAAATGCATCATGCTAGTTGTCCGCTCAACCAAACTTTTGCGGCGGAAGGCAGATGCTTACTGCTCATCCAATCACAAATCTAACAACAGCCGTGTCAGATTTGCGATTGGCGGTCAGCGGGAGAGGATCGCCAAGATGGCGGCGGCCATGTCTGCTTTAATTCACCAAATTAGGACTAAACACACCATCCAAACCAGTGCAATCTGTAACAACACCTCATCAGAACATGTGACTAAAATGGCGGAGCGTGACGCACTTCGGAGGCCGGCATGAGTTGCCCCTCCCCCGATATCGAAGTCCTTGAGGGCCACACCACATCAGTGGTTAACCGACAGAACTGCAATGTGCAGTTAGCTAGCTGGCTATGCCTATACACCCCGAAAATACATCTCTTCGGATAGTCCGCTAGCCTGGCTGCTTTAGAGCGCCTCGTTGTTGTGGAGGTGGGTCCTGACGCGACGGCTAGTTTGTGGGATGGGGTGGCCACTAGATCGCCTTGTTGCCACAGTGTGGAAAAGCCTTGCGATGATCCAGTTGAATATATTTCGGCCACCGGAGGTGTTAAGCGGATATACTATATTTTCACGGCTCCGACATGTATCTGTAGGCATCACAAAGACGCGAGACGAAGTAGCGTCCATTTTTTTCATGACGTAGTCGAGGTGTTTAATTGATAGTCGATGGTTGAGCGGGTCGTGTTTTCAGCGCATTCAGCGGACACGCTCGCGGCGTCTGAGAGCGCAGAGAACGGCTTCATTGTATAGAATTGGCGATTTTTTTTTTTTTCCTAATCATTCAAATTTGGCAGGGTACTTAACACTTTTCTGTGGTGTGTCAAATTGACGAGATATTTCTTTTCACTTTCCAGGGACTCCATCTCTACTTCAGTCAAAACTGCGTCATTGGAGTGCACTTAAATGATTCCATTCAAATGTGTTGCACATAAAAGTTAACTGAAAATGGGAAGCCTGAATACAGGTTCAAAAACAAACAGGACTTCACGTTTGAATGCAATTCTATCGTACTAAAAAAGTTAAATACAACTGAACTGCACTCAGGCAGGGAATCTTGCGCTGCACCACACTTTGTGTAATCTGGTAAAAAAAAAAAAAAGACAATTTTCATGTGTTGAGTCTAGAATGAAACCGATTTCAGCCTGATATTATCAGTCAATCCAGAAGATGACAAGAAATTTAAATTTTTTTGTCATGAGTTTCTATTGGCCACCGTAAAAAAAAAAAATTCAATGAGGTAGACACAAATGGCCAGCATAGGGAGAGCGTGTGCGTGTGTGTCTCACTTTGAAGTAGTGAAATCTGAAGGCGTCCGTCTTGTGTTTGAAGACGTAGTAGCCGATCCCGGCCGCCACGCCGGTCAGCAGCAACGACACCAAGATGGCCGACACGGTGCCGCTGGAATGGGCGTGGCCGCGCGAAGCGTGACGGGGAGCCTGGAGGGACCGCCAGACAAAAATGCGCGCACATCAATCAACCGGGTAACCCCACGACGGCGCTTCATATAAACGATCTGGTAACCACGGCGATGGGAATGAGTTCAAGCGGCGGAAGAAACCTAAAAAATACTTGACTCTCCAAGTACTGACATCAGGACCAACAAAAACGAGACGGCGGTTTTGATTTCAAATGATTGTAAGCCACTGCAACAATTTGAACACGCACATGAATATAACAATATTATAATGATTTAATTAAAATGCATTGCACATACGTTAGTTGAATAAAAGTTGTACTGTCATAAATATTTGAAAACAAACAGTTCTTAAAAAGGTTTAGGGTTAGCTTGTCATGTGTTTTTAGTGTGGAAAAATAGCATTCTATAATATTATACTATAGCTTTATATTATACGCTGTAAAAAAAATAAAATAAAATAGAATGTAAAGAATGAAACATGTTTTGTCCCACTTTTTGCTTCAATTCAATGGACATTCATGGATCATTTTACACGCGAGTCCCAGGATGCACGTCATGGCACCACGCTTAAAATGATATTCGATGTTTAGAAACCAACAAAGAATCCAATTGAATGTCTGTAGCAAAATGACATGATATTTAATATTTATCCAGCTGACCTGAGGTGGCGGAGCCGTAAGCGGCGCCTCGATGACGTGAACGATTCCGTTCACCGCCGGGATGTCCCACACCAGTAGGAGGCGCTGGTTCACAAGTTTACGACTCTGAGGGGGAAAGCGGTAAACAAACTGAAATTGAAATAACGTACTGGCGAACGGGGCGTGCGCGCGCCGATGTGTCCCACCTCGTTGTTGCCATGGGTAACAGACAGGTTGAAGCCAAGCCTGGACGGGATGACTTCCTGGTGTCGCAGCTCCTTAAATGGTCGCCTGACGTGATTGGTGGAGATGTGATACTCCAGATCTCGACCCGAGAGCACCTAACACGCGTGCGTTAGTAAATAAGCAAAGACAAGAAATTCACACAAGGACTTGAAATTATGTTCAGCAGCACGGAAAAGAAATAGAAAAAGTCAAAATAATCCATAGAGTAAAACTTATTCTTGATCATTGCCACCATGCACAGTAGAAATAAACAGGAGTCGAAATAATCCACAGAGTCAGCAAAGGTGAGACGGGGGCTCACCTGGCTGGGGCTGAATCCGGCATCGTGCGGGACAAACAGCGTCACATTCGACTGCCTTTCAGACAAAAAGTCTACCAGACGCTGGCCCTGTGCGGAGAAACCACCGTAGTCCAACAAGAACTGAAAAAAAGACAGCAAGCTCGTGACTGGATGAATGTCCTTTCAGGATTGAAGAGTTGAAGGTGTTTTACCTTGTAAAAGGTGGAGAAGTTGCTGTAGGACGCCAGGACGTCAGTCAGGACGCCGTTACAGAAGAAGCCGTCCCCGACGTAGCCGTCGGGACACTCGCAAGTCACATCTGCACACGTCGACATTTGCATTGAAATCATCCTTCCATCGCTGACAAAAAACAGCCATTTTTCCCCCATAATTCATACATTTCATTTCCCTTGAAAAAACTGATTTTTACCTAATCCTTTCACATTTCGGACCTGATTCAAACCACTCCAACTTCAAAATTTCAATCCCCTCAGTCAGATCGTGACCGAGATTGGTGTCGGGTCTCGGTTCAGAAGTGGAACAACGATCAGCCGCCTCCTCTTCACGGACGGCATCGTGCTGGATGCTAAGAACGAGCGTGACATCGAGTCCCTGATTCACCTCACAAGGATGTCTTAGCGATGACATCAAAATGTCGCTCAGACTAGATAAGCGCGCGCGAATGACATCGAGACGAGGGAAGATAACAGGTGCATGACTTGGAATCCCCCAGGCAAGTGGCAACCATCAGGGGGCACCTCGAAGGGCAGCCACAGCCCAAAAAAAAAAAAAACAGGCCTCCAACAATACCTCAAGAAGTTGACACCTAGGGACGACCTGTGAGTGAATGCCTCAGGCAATGGAAGCACAGTAAGGAGAAGGAGCCAGATGGGCTGTCACGGAGAGACAATTCCCTGAATGGCACGTTCGAACGACAAAATTGAAGAAACGGCCGAGATTGATAAAACGTACCAGGAGTTGGAAAACGCTGGACTGAAAGACAGCACGGAGGCACAAATCATAGCAGCACAAGAACAGGGCCTAAACACAGGATCACTAGAGGCCGGGGAGGTCTCCCACATCAGACAGGACCCCAGGTGCTTTTCTCCCAAAAATAGGCAGCTTTTCAATTTCTATGGCATTTACGTTGAATCCCCTGGACCCAAAAAGTTTGAGAACACAAATCTCGTCAACGAAACACTTTGAAAGCTGCGTGGTACCTGAGATTCTGTAGCAGTACGCGTCGTACGTGCTGCTCTGGTCCGCGGGTTCCTTGTAGAGGACCACGCCCACGTGGTTTTCGCCGCAATTCATGCTCGGGAAGCGCGTGGGGTACCCGACTTTGGCGCCCGCCATCCAGCCGGCCACGCACAGATGCATCCCCAGCTGGAAGCACAGCGGCCACGTCAACAACACAACAGCTTCATGGACTGAAAATGGCAAATACTGACAGAAGTGAGAACAATTGTTCCGTAGAATGAGCTCGACGGTTTGACTTGGTCGACAAATAAGGAACGATTGAGTCCATTTGTAAAAAGTAATCCAAATCAAAATTTAAAGTTGGAACAAAATCGCAAACATAATCAGAGAGGAATTAAGCTGTAACAGATACATTTTTTTTCCAAGTTGACCCAACGTATACATTTTCTTTTCTGTGTACCCCAGACACAACGAAGACGGCGTTGATGCATCTGCTGTTCCCACGGAAACCATGGATGCGGGGTACCTGTTGCGCGTCGCTCAGCTGTTTGAAGTCGGCCAGCACGCCGCCGTCGGCCCGGCACGCGGCGTCCGCCCGGCTGAAATTCATCTTGTACTTCCCCTCCGGCAAGCGCAGGTGGAACACTCCCGCCGTGTTGGCTGGGAACACAAGCGGCACGTTGGAGACGAGGCTACGTACGGGTAATGACGCCATCAGTTACCACGGCAACCCAGCGACTGCTGAGCACGGTCTTCGAGAGACGACCGCACCCCCCCCCCCTCCGGAGCAGGCGTTACCATGGTTACTACAGTAGCCAAGGTAATTACACTCAGTAGGGTTGTGTGCAGAGTAGGTGTTACCATGGTAACAGAAGCGGGTGCATTTGTGGAATATTAGCATTGTAAGTAATTCATATTATGAATTATTCTCATTAATACGCCCGATGATCTGAACCGTGAAATGTGCTGACTCTTGGGCAAAACTCAGATTACAGCGGGTGACAGATGATGAATGTAAAGGAGCCTGAAAGTGGCTCTCCGTTGCCAGCAAGTCTGCTACGTAGGTTCAAACTAGGGAGACCTGTCCAAATGTGATAGTTTACGACTGACAACTGCTCTACCAGCCCCCTGCCTAATGGACCAAGAGCGCCTCCAAGAGGGCGATGAATGCCATGACCACCTTGTGTTTACAGACACCATTAGAAAGCAAGAAACTCTTATTAACCAGTTGTATTGCATGTTAAATGAACACCAGATACCATTCAAAACGAAATGTATATATATATATATATATATATATATATATATATATGATCGTATTGGACGACTTCATTATATTAAAAAAATATCAATAAGAGTGCAGAGACACGATTATAAACTAACAACTGAGGTAACGTGACATTGGCTCTATTGTGATCATTCGAAACTATGCCATTTGAGGGAAACTTGGTTTGAGCCAATCAAGACCAAGAGGAGGGTTTTTGAATGAGGCGAGCAAGTCCCAGATGGAGTCTCTATAAACGCGTGTCTTATTGGAACTGTTCAGTACTTTCGTCGCCTTGGCGAATTGCTGTTTTTTGGGATCAGCTCCATTTCAAGTCTTGGTCCAAGTTTATTTCTTAAACCTTAGCGAGCTCAATTCTAATTCAAGTCCATCGCTTGGCTACCATCTTCTGAGGAGAAGCAGCCTTGCGTGCAGAAGGAGAGCGGACGGAGGCCGGGGGACAAGCGCCTCACCCGACGGGTGCCGCCCGACAAAGAAAGCGACGATTCGAGACACCACACATTACCATGGAAACGCAAGCGATCGGATTAGCAGGGTAGCAAAAACAAAGCATGCATGTGGTGTACTGTTACCGTGGTAACATAATTCCTGCGGTCCCGTTACAAGTGGTAACAGAGGCTATCGGAATGTGTTGCTGTTGTCATGGTAACAGACGTTTTGTGGAAAGGTGATGTGGGTGCGGCATTTGTTACCACGGTAACAGACATCTTGCGGAGATGTTACATTGGTAACTCGGGTAGTCCAATGTCATTTGTATGTCACGCGAGTCATCACAGACAGCAAAAGTCACAAGGTGTCCGTTGCCATGGTAACAGACATCTTACGGAAAGGTTCCAATGGTAACAAAGGACCTCGGAATGTTATTCAAGTCGTCGTGGATAAAGATCACAAGATGTCTGTTGCCACGGCAACAGACATCTTTTGGAAAGGTTACAAGCAAGAGCTCCGTCTCCGTGGTAACAAACCACGCCGCGACGGCGCGAGACCCGGACGGAGGCGTTACCGTGGTAATGCAAGTCCTTGCAGGAGGCCACGGGGTGGCAGCCGCCGTTGTCCTCCAGGCAGCGGTCGACAGGGGGCACCACTTTCTCCAGGCACTGGATCCCGTTGCCCACGTAGCCCAGCAAGCACTCGCAGTCGCGCTCGTTCTGGAGGGACGGCGATTTGTGACGCGCTTACTTTAAAAAGCAGCGAGTCGTGAAATACACTAAACCCAGCGAACAAAAGCAACGTCATAAGCTAACGCTGTTCTTCGTCAACCGTAACGTCAGAGCAGGGGCTCTCGACGTGCCTTCGATCGGGGTTCTGCGAGTCAGTCTCGAGGGTTCAGCGGAGGACGACAAACGCGCAGTGTGTGCGTGCGTGCATAAAAGCCTTTTCACACTGCATTTAGCAGGGGCGCAGCAATCCATTGTGGATGTGCTGCAAAGGCGTGACAACGGAACGCAGTGTCGCGGCGCTGCGCCTCGAGATGGGAGCGTCGTCGTCGTGGCGTCAGACGGCGCATCTAACAGGAGAGGCGTTGGCAGAGTGATTTCAGAGAGCTAACAGCGATGCACAGACATGAATAAAAGCCTCCGTACGACGGCGCGCTGTAGCGGCCTGGCTAAACGACGTTTCTATTTGGCGGCTATGTTGCGAGCCAACGTTTCCATCAAAGGCAATGCGTGCACATTGAGGGGGTCCACCGTATATGTGATACAGCGATGACGCCGTCAAATTTGATTGATATGGTTTCACAGTCATAACGGCTCTCTGAGAGGAAACTGCCAATAATGTGGGCCGTGACACCCCTGCAATAGAGGTCATGATGGAAGCCAACTTCGTAAGTTAATGTTGGAAATTAACGCTCGTCTTTCTCAACTCGAACATTAGCGGTAACGTCGAAGCTAACTTTGGAAACTAACCCGGGTGCCAACGCTCTAAGCTAACATTAGAGGTAAAGTGAAAGCTACCTTCAGAATCAAAGATTGGACACCGACATTGGATGTAACATCGGAAGCGAAAGTTGGATCTTCCTCAGGTCTAACGTTAGCGGGAACGTTGGAAGCTACCTTCTGAAGCTAACATTGGAAGCTAATGTTCAACCAAATACTGGAAACTAGCACTGGTCTTCCTCAGCTCTAACATTAGAGGTTACATTGGGAGCTCACATTAAAAGTTAACTTTAGATGCTAACAGTGGAAGCTAATGCTAAAGCTAACATTGCAAACCAATGTTGGAGGCAACATTGGAAGTTAACTTCAGAATCTTAACATTGGGAACTAACATTGAAAGCTAATGTGAAGCTAACTTTGAAAGTTGACCATTTTTTTTTGTTCAAATATGTTTACCACGTGTTGAAAAAGTGTGTTTTGAAGCATGTGTGAGGAGTATTTTCAAACACATCACAAAAAGGGTTAACGGTATACGTTTGTACCCACCGGGCCTGTGAACTTGCAGGATGCAAAGTCGCTGCAGCCGCCATTTGTCTCCTCCACACACCTGGAAAACACATTCATCGTGTTACCACTGGTGGGCGGCCAGCTCCGAAAAGGCCTTCTCGCTATCAGAAGCAATGTGCATCATTTACAGCTCATGTGGTGATTCAAAGGTAACTCCCCATTTTGAAGTGCTTGTAATTGATTTCTGAGCTATAATTCCGACAAGAAATGAATATGATAAGATACAGGGGGCAGCTGCTCAAAGCTGTTCGGGATCCACATTCATTTGAACATTTCTCAAGGATGGAAGACTTCTTCCAAAGTTGGTCATTTGATAGCGTTTCTCTTGGCTGCACTGTTTAGAGTACGTGGATGTATATTAGATCTTTTGTCCAATCAGATTTCAGCCTCAATGTGTTGCCATGTCAATCTAATCTTCCTCCAGAATCCATAGTGCTGTTTTATTGTACTAACTTCAACGACTGTACAGTACATCAGCAATAGGACCTTACAGCTCACAGTGCATGTCACAGAAAATGAGAATCATGAGGTCGAAGGAACTGCCTGAAGAGCTCAGAGACAGAATTGTGGCAAAGCACAGATCTGGCCAAGGTTACAAAAACGTTTCTGCTGCACTTAAGGTTCCTAAGAGCACAGTGGCCTCCGTAATCCTGAAATGGAAGACGTTTGGGACGATCGGAACCCTTCCTGGAGCTGGCCACCACTGCAGCCCTCCACCAGTCGGGACTTTATGGCAGAGTGGGCCGACGGAAGCCTCTCCTCACTGAAGGACTCCAAGATGGTGAGAAATAAGATTCTCTGATCTGATGTGACCAAGATAGAAACTGTTGGCCTGAATTCTAAGTGGCATGTGTGGCGAAAAGCAGGCACTGTTCATCAATACTGTCCAATAGAGTCCCAACAGTGAAGCACGGTGGTGGCAGCATCATGCTGTGCGGGTGTTTTTCAGCAGCAGGGACAGGGAGACCGGATGCAATCCAAGAAAAGATGAATGCGGCCAAGTACAGGGATATCCTGGACCAAAACCTTCTCCAGAGTGCTCAGAACCTCAGACTGGGCCAAAGGTTCACCTTCAAAACAGAGCCCTGACTTAAACCCAATTGAGCATCTCTGGAAAGACCTGAAAATGGCCTGAAAGAACTGGAGAGGATCTGAAAGGAGGAATGGCAGATAATCCCTAAATCCAGGTGTGGAAAAAAACCCGACTAACCCTTGCATCATTCGCAAAAAGACGACTAAATACTGAGCAAAGGGTCTGAATACTTATGGCTGAGTGATAGTTCAGTTTTTCTTTTTTTTAATTAATCAGCAAAAAATTCAACAATCCTCTTTTTTTTCTGTCAATATGCGGTGCTGTGTACATTAGTGTGGAATTTTTTTTTACTGAAATGATTTTAGCAAAGGGCTGCAATATAACAAAGAGTGAAACATTTAAGGGGGTCTGACAACTGCCCGTACCCACTAATATTTTTGAAGCTGAAAAAACTACTGATTCATGCAAAGGCTACTAGTTTGATATCCACTTCTTACATGACATAACATTACAGATTATTTATACTGGAGCTGCAAAAAAAAAAAAAATTTCATAATTGATTCAACTGACTTATTTTTTCCCATAAATTGTTTTTCAAAGTAAAACCGGATGATAGCAAATGTC